>NC_080167.1:73970789-74270789 GCF_950295315.1 Erinaceus europaeus | reverse complement strand
CATCTCTAAAGAAGCAAAGTGACCAAGGGCCAAAGAGAGCTACAATGGTGTCAATATTGAGCTGTAAATCAGAATGTTCCAAGTGTTTTGCACAAAATCACCTGTACTACAGTGATTCTGTTGTTCTCTCTCTCTCACCCTCCCTCACACACACACACAAACACACACTCTCACAGTTACACACAAGCACACATCCACAGAGGCACAGGCATAAACGGAGTTATACACATGCACACTGGACAGCTTCTTCAAGGCAGGGCCCTGGGTGACCCCTGCTTCGCACTTCCTGGAAGCACGCCCAGCCTATTAAAGCCAGCTCTGAGCTCCCATTGTCGGGCTTACTTCAGAAGGCCTGCAAAGAAGGCACCAGCCATGCTCTGATAGGCTAGATGCCTAGGCCACGCCCAGAACCCCTGCCAGCAATATCATTGGCCAGTGTTCTAGGACAAGACCAGGAGTGTCAAGGCCCCTAATCAGTGATTGGCCAGCAACCTTGAGCACCGCCCACAGGGCCCTGCAGCTCGCTCATTGGGCAACCTCTGGAAGGCCCGCCCACCAGCCTCTTCTGTTGGAAAGAGAAGAGAATTCAAAAACCACCTACACTGTGTTCATTGATGACAGGTTCAAAGTTGGCTTATAGAGATTGTAAGGCAGCAGCTTTCATGCTCACAGACCGCAGAGAGCCCCAGCCTTTACCATATGCTGTACTACCATACCTGACAGTAATGTGTGTGTATGTGTCGGTCTGTCTGTCTGTCTGTGTCTGTGTGTGCTCAGAGCTCACTTATCATAGTCTCAGAGCATGGGTGGGAAGCTAGACATCCTCAACTGCATCTTATGTACAGAGAACCTAGCTGGTCAGGGCAAGCCAGCTAGCCCAGATTCTGGCCAAGCAGGAATGCACATGCAAAGGGACTCTCATGACACCCTCTCCTGAGGTCCCTATTCAATCTCATGCCTACTATCAACCAAACACTGCCAACGGGTTTAGCTGGGGCACCCCTCAGAATTCAGGGGCAGGAGCCTGTCCAATCACGTTTAGCTGCCTACTCAGCCTCCAGAATCTCAGTCCACTGCTCAGGGCAGCAGATTACAAGCCCAGAATGAACACAGAGAAAGCTGTGTTTCAACATAGATGTGAACTGTGTTCGACCAAACAATAGTGGATGAACCCGGTCCCTTACACCTACCCTTTGGGTCCGGCTAAGCAACTGCTCCTGTGGCCTCACAATCCCTGATCATGGTGTCCTGGTGTCCACACATCACACTCAGGGAGATTCCCAGAATTATGGCATGCATGAGTGACCCATACAAAGTCGCTGTGCTTGCAGGAAAGACAAACTCCTTGGGTCCTTGCTATGGAGAGTCAAAAGGAAGGTGGATGCCTCCATTAGCTGAGTTAGGAACTTCCAGTGGAGATGCAGCCCCGCTCTTCACCTGAGGCCCTGGCTGCTGCTAATCAAGGCAAATGGAATCACCTGTTACCACTTGGGGCAAGAGGACATACTCAGTAATCCCTCCAGGAGCTAGCAGGCTGGCAGACCTCCTGATCCAGGGATAGCTGTGCTCCTAGTTGGGAGGGACTTTGGACCAGAGGTGACAATATTCCCTAGATACAAGAATGAACTTCAGGTTTCAAAAGGATTTGAAACCCCAGGAGGCACTTGGAAAAGACATTTACAGCCATCAAAACACCCTCTTTCTGACCCCTGGATGCTTCCGTTTTTCATGGAAAATCTGGACACTGGTGTGGCCATCAGTACGACAGATCCTTTACATTCAGCCCAATTGAGGGAAAACACAATGTGTGCCAGGGTGGTAGAGTTTAACTTCTCTTCACCTGGGCTCTCATGGAATAAGGACAAGGATGTGGTGCTGGAAATTGAGGAGGGCTGAATTTAGGCTGAGTGTCAGCCACAGGGCTCTGGAGAATGGGAGTCAAGCAGAGAGGGCCTGGACAGCTGCAGCTGCAGATGGACATATGCCTGGAACCTGAAAGAGCAACGCTGACTCCACAGTTCCCCTCTGTACTACACCATGTGCAGGAGACTAAATAATCTAAAGGGCAAAGAAAGGAAAATTCAACACCAGGATGACTGAGTGCAGGATGCATGCACTGACTTCCAGTAAGGGCCCACGGAAGAAGGCACGTATAGAGGTCAGAGAGACAGAATGACAGAGACAGAAAAGGACTGAAATTCTGGCCCTGGGTTGATCAGTGCCAGAGCACTGAAGACAAAAACTCCATTCCCATGCATACTTCTTACAAGTGACATTGTTATTTTATGTTTGTGAGGAAAGGTTACACTTAGAACATTTAGGTCTTAGCCCAGTCTGAGAAGCAACACTAGGCCTGCAGCCCACTCTCCAAAACAGCCCTTGCCTTTCCAAATTGGAAGTAGTTTTAGTAATGCTCCAGCCAAATGCATGCTGGCGTATTTCAGCTCCCCGTTCCAGCCTCTGCCTGTCCTGTGTGCAGGGAACTGAACTTTGTCTATTTCTTCTTTGATTTACACTTTTGCTATAGGACTGGGTGAACAAAAGAGCAAGAGTGAAGTAGATATTTTGGCAGCTGTAGTTTGTGCTGAGAGAGATTTGTAGAGTGACAAGGGGTAAACGAATGGCACTGTGAGATGTCTCTCATGACTGTGGTTCAGAAGGGCCAGGTGTATGCGCATTACTACCCTAATCCAGAGCTGTGTAGGTCTCTAGCTAAAATATATTTTCAGACCTCTACATGATACATACATATATATATATATATATATATATATATATATATATATATATATATTGAGAGAGAGAGAGAGAGAGCAAGACACTGATGTAGTCATGTTCTACAATAGATGCGATATGACATTCAGACAATTGATTGCTAAAACCTGTACAGAAACTGTGCATCAGGTAAAGAATTGTCCAAAGGAGTAAAATCTCCAAATCATTAGCTATATGCAGCTCCAATGGGACCTAGCGAAAATGGCTTGAGAAGGAACTCATCCAGGAGACTCTCCACATGGACAGGCACCACAAGTTTCCTAGTCTGGCAACACACACAGGGCAGTTGCTAATTCCCAGTGGAAGCCTCAGGGCAAAAACCTCTCCCTCTTCAATATTCTTACATCTGAAAATAAGAAAAGTAGATGATTTGGCATCTGTAGTTTGTGCTGAGAGAGATCTGTAGAGTGACAAGAGGAAAAGGAATGGCTCTGTGAAATGTCTCTCATGACTGGCTCAGAAGGGCCAGATGGATCCGCATTACTACCCGAATCTACAGCTGTGCAGGTCTCTAGCTAAAATATATTTTCAGAACTCTACATGTTATATATATATATATATATATATATATATATATATATATATATATAGAAAGAGAGAGAGAGAGAGAGAGCATACAATGATGTAGTCTTTTTCTACATTGGATGCGATATGACATTCAGACAATTGATTGCTAAAACCTCGAGAGAGAGAGAATCTGTGCATCAGGGAAAGAATTGTCCAAAGGAGTAAAATCTCCAAATCATTAGCTATATGAAACTCCAATGGTACCTAGCGAAAAAAGCTCGAGAAGGAACTCATCCAGGAGACTCTCCACATGGACAGGCACCACAAGTTTACTAGTCTGGTAACAGACACAGGGCAGCACCTAGTTTCCAGAGCAAGCCTCATGGCAGAAACCTCTCCGATTTCAGTGTCTTTATATCTGAAAATAAGAAAAGTGACCAAGGGACAAGGAGAGGTACAATGGTGTAAATATTGAGCTGTAAATCAGAATGTGCCAAGTGTTTTCCACAAAATCACCTGTAATAAAGTGATTCTGTTGTTCACTATCTCTCTCCCACCCTCAAACACACACACAAACACACACAAACACACACTCTCACTGTTACACACACGCAAACGTCCACAGAGGCACAGGCACAAATGGAGTTATACACATGCACACTGGACAGCTTCTGCAAGGCAGGGCCCTAGGCTGAACCCTGCTTCGCACTTCCTGGAAGCACACCCAGCCTTTTAAGGCCAGCTCTGAGCTCCCATTGTTGGGCTTACTTCAGAAGGTCCACAGACAGGGCAACAGCCATGCTCTGATAGGCCAGAGGCCTAGGCCACGCCCAGACCTTGCCAGCAATATCATTGGCCAATGTGCTAGGACACGCCCAGGAGTGTCAAGACCCCTAGTCAGTGATTAGCCAGCAACCTTGAGCACCGCCCACACGGCCCTGCAGCAAGCTCATTGGGCAGCCTCTGGAAGGCCAGCCCACCAGCCACTTCTGCGGGAAAGAGTGAGGATTCAAAAATCTCCTACACTGTGTTCATTGATGACGGGTTCAAACCTGGCGTGTAGAGATTGTAAGGCAGCAGCTCTCATGCCCACAAACCCCAGAGAGCCCCAGCCCTCACAATATGCTGTATTACCAGACCTGACAGTAAAGAGTGTGTGTGTGTATCTGTCTGTCTGTTTGTCTGTGTCTGTGTGTGCTCAGAGCTCACCTATGGTAGAATCAGAACATGGGTGGGAAGGTATCCAGCCTCACCTGCAATTTATGTACAGAGAACCTAACTGGTCAGGGCAAGCAAGCTAGCCCAGATCTGGCTAAGCAAGAATGCACATGTAAAGGGACTCTCATGTCTCCCTCTCCTGAGTCCCCGATTCAAACTCATGCCTCACTATCATCCAAACACTGCCAACGTGTAAGCTGGGTCAACCCTCAGAATTCAGGGGCAGGAGCCTGTCTAGTCACATTTGGCGGCCTATTCAGCCTCCAGACTCTCAGTCCACTGCTCAGGGCAGCAGATTACAAGCCCAGAAAGTAGCCACAAAGAGCTGTGTATCAACATAGATGGGAACTGTGTTCGACAAAACAATAGTGAATGAACCGGGTCCCTTACAACTACCCTTTGGGTCCGGCTAAGGCAATTGCTCCTGTGGCCTCACTTTCCTGATCATGGTGACCTGGTGTCCACACATAACACTCAGAGAGATTCCCATAAGTAGGCATGCATGAGTGTCCCATACAATGTCGCTCTGCTTGCAGGAAGCAAAATCTCCCTGGGCCCTTGCTATGGAGAGACAAAAGGAAGATGGATGCCTACATTGGCTGAATTAGGAGCTTCCAGTGGAGACCTCAGCCCCGCACCTCACCTGAGTGCCTGGCTGCTGCTAATAAAAGCAACTGGAAAAACCTTTTACCACTTGGGGCCTGAGGACATACTCAGAAATCCCTCCAGGATTTAGCAGGCTGACAGACCACCTGAATCTGGGATAGCTGTCCTCCTATTTGTGAGGGCTTTTGGGCCAGAGGTGAGAATATTCCCTAGATACAAGAAAGAACTTCAGGCGTCAAAAGGATTTGAAACCCCAGGAGGCACTTGGAAAAGACTTTTCACAGCCATCAAAACACCCTCTTTCTGAACCCTGGAAGCTTCTGTTTAGCGTGGAAAATCTGGACACTGGTGTGGCCATCAGTACCACAGATCCTTTACATTCGGCCCAATATAGGGACAGTACAATGTGTGTGCCAGGGTGGTAGAGTTTCACTTCTCTTGCCCTGGCATCTCATTGAATAAGGACCAGGATGTGGTGCAGGAAATTGAGGAGGGCTGCATTTAGGCTGAGTGTCAGCCACAGGGCCCTGGAGAATGGGAGTCCAGCACAGAGGGCCTGGACAGCTGCAGCTGGAGGTGGACATATTCCTTTGACCTGCAGCAGGAACACTGTCTCCTCATTTCCCCTCTGTAATACGCCATATGCAAGAGACTAAGTAATCCAAAGTGGAAAGAAAGGAAAAGTTCTACACAAGGAAGACCGAGTTCAGGATGCATGCACTGACGTTCACGAAAGGTCCAGGGAAGAGGGCATGTAGAGACAGTCAGAGAGACAGAATGACAGTGACTGAAAAGGACAGAAATTCTGGCGCTGTGTTGATCAGTGCCAGAGCACTGAAGACAAACCCTCCATGCCCATGCATACTTCTTACAAGTGGCATTGTTATTTTATGTTTGTGAGGAAAGGTTACACTTAGAACATCTAGGACTTAGCCCACTCTGAGAAGCAACACTTGGAATGCAGCCCACTCTCCAAAACTGCCCTTGCCTCTATAAATTGGAAGTAGATTAGTGATGCTCCAGCCAAGATTCAGGATGGCATATTTCATCTCCCTGGTCCAGCCTCAACCTGTCCTGTGTGCAGGGACATGCAATATGTCTATTTCTTCTTTGATTTACAGTTTTGGAATAGGACTCCTTGGACAAAATGAGCAAGAGGGATGTAGATGATTTGTCAGCTGTAGTTTGTGCTGAGAGAGATTTGTAGAGTGACAAGAGGTAAACGAATGACTCTGTGAGATGGCTCTCATGACTGTGGCTCAAAATGGTCGGGTGTAACCGCATTACTACCCGAATCCAGAGTTGTGCAGGTCTCTAGCTAATATATATTTTCAGAGAGAGATAAAAAGCAAGACACTGATGTAGTCATTTTCTACAATAGATGTGATATGACATTCAGACAATTGATTGCTAAAACCTGGAGAGAAACTCTGTATCAGGAAAAGAACACTCAAGTAAAAGGTCAAAGTTTCATGGGTCGAGGGGAGAAGTGTTAAGTTTCTGGCATATGAAGGTGAGAAGTGCCTAGAGAAGATCGATAGTTACATGGACAATGAAGGGAGCATGGGTTGGAGGCACAACTGGTGGAGATGCCAGGGAACTCTGTGGAAGCCCAGGACCGTGTTTTGAGCACCTGGTCACCACTTACCCAGCTAGGGAAAAGCTGGGCTAGTGTCAAATCAGAACTGCAGCTGTCTCTCTGTCACTCTTCCTGCTTGGGCCCTGCTCTCTCAATTTATGACTGTTTCCTTCTCCTCAGTAAGAAAGTTACAAATGATGTACAGAAATACAGGGAAAGTGGGAAAATTACCCCCCTGCCCACTATTACATGTAACTGTTGACTGTAAAGGATTCATCCCTCATGAAAGAACAGAATAAATATTTGTGAGGTTAAAATAATTGTAGGTTAAATAGTGAGCATTCATTAGAGCCATGCAATACTAATCCATTGTGCACTGGATGTCACTGTAAAAAATAGTGCAGTAGTAGTTGTAGTAGTGTGTAGTATCTGCAAAAGGAAATGTATTGTGTGTCAAAAGTTCCCTTCAATTTAAGAGAAAATCTATCAGGCAGAAGAAATGTCCCCTCATGTGATATGGGACTAAATAAGTAAATAAATATGCAAATAAATGCGGATGATCTAGGAGGATTTGAAAAAAATAAAAACAAAAACCACAGGAAGACCTGATTACAGCAGAAATATAGAAAATGTCTGCTGAGAAAGAGAGGGTTTCTTCAAAACTTCACTGACACTTCAGGGTCCAGGCAAATTAAGAATTCCATAGAATGAAAAGAAAGGCATAAGTATTGAAGCTTACACAAGAAAATGGAGGCAAGTTCTGTGCTATAATAATTACAATGAGGATACTGATAGAAAGGCTATTGGAAATGCTCCTGGAAGGTTTCTAATTTAAAATTGTAGTGAATCCTGCTCCAACTATGTGACCAATTAATTATGAATAAGAAGGATGTTATAATTGTGGTAATTCTGCATTAAGATCAAATAAAAAGGTCAACAATTCTAAAAATGACTGATATGTATATATATATGTATATATATGTACATATATGTAAGTATATCTTTATTATAGACTCTGAGGGATACTGGCATGGCTATGAGGAGACAGAGTATGGCTTGTGCCAGAGAGACTTACAAAGATGAGGCTCCACAAAACTAGGTGAAATCGCCAACAAAACAAGCCAGAGCTCAGCAGTGCCCTGGTGACTCTCTTTGTATATCAGGGCCTGTAGTAAAATAAGTATATAAGTAAAATATTAATGAGTGCAGACAGATTGAGTGAGAGCCTGTGAGAGTCTGAGACAGAGAAGGGAAGAAGAGAAATAGAAAAGTGGGAAAGAGACCAGAAGTCTAAAACCTCCCACACTGTGTTCATACATGACAGGTTCAATCCTGGGTTGTAGAGATTGTAAGGCAGCAGTCAGATGTCCACAGACCCCAGACCACCCCAGCCTTCACCATATGTGTGTAGTATTTACGACACGAAATGAATTGAGTGTAAACTTCCCTTCAATAATAAAAGAAAAATCTATCAAGCAGAAGAAACTACCCCTCATGTAATATAGGACTAAATTAATATGCAAATAAATGGGGATGATATGGGAGGTTTTGAAAAAAATGAAAAATAAAAACAAAAAGAACAAGAAGACCTGATTACAGCAGAAAATGGAAACCATCTGCTGAGAAACAGTGGGCTTCTTCAAAAATTCTGAGACACTTCAGAGTCCAGGGAAATTAAGATTTCAGGAGAATGAAAAGAAACTCATATGTACTGATGCTTACACTATAGAAAGGAGGCAAGTTCTGTACTATAATAATTACAATAAGGATGCTTATAGAAATGCTAATAGAAATGCTACTGGAAGGTTCTATTATTTATAATTGTATTGAATCCTGCTCCAACTAGGGGGACAATTATTAATGAAAAAGGAAGCTGTTATAAATGTGTTAATTCTGATAAAGATCAATTACATAGGTCGACAATTCTATAAATGAGATATATATACATGTATATATATATATATATATATATATATATATATATATATATATATATATATATATATATATATATATGGATGTATATGCTTATTATAAAGTATGAGATATACTGCCATGGAAATGAGGAGACAGAATATGGCTTGTGTCATAGAGACTTACAAAGCTGTGGCTTCAGTAGCCTACGTGATATCACCAAGGAAACAAGCCAGGGCTCAGCACTGCTCTGGTAACTGTCTTTGTATATCTGGGCCTGTCAGTAAAATAAGTATATAAGTAAAATATAAATGAGTGAAGACAGAGTGTATGAGAGCATGTGAGAGTTAGAGACAGAGAAGGCAAGAAGAGAAATACATTAGTTGGAAAGAGACCAGAATTCAAAAATCTCCTACACTTTGTTCATTGATGACATGTTCAAAACTGGATTTTAGATTGAAGGCAGCAGCTCTCATGCCCACAGACCCGAGACAGCCCCAGCCTTCACCATATGATGTACTACCAGACATGACAGTAATGTGTGTGTGTGTGTGTGTTTCTGTCTGTCTGCCTGTGTGAGTCTGTGTGTGCTCAGAACTCACCTATAGCAGTCTAGAGCATGGGTGGCAAGGTAGCCAGCCTCACCTGCAACTTATGTACAGGGAACCTAGCTGGTTCGGGAAAGCCAGCTAGCCCAGATTGTGGCTAAGCAAGAATGCATATGCAAAGGGACTCTCATGTCTTGCTCTCCTGAGTTCCCGATTCAATCTCATGCCTCACTATCATCCAAACACTGCAAACAGGGTAAGACAAACCCTCCATGCCCATGCATATTTCTAACAAGTGGCATTGTTATTTTATGTTTGTGAAGAAAGGTTACACTTAGAACACCTAGATCTTAGCCCACTCTGAGAAGCAACACGTGGCCTGCAGCCTACTCTCCAAAACTGCCCTCGCATCTCCAATTTGGAAGAAGTCTTAGTGATGCTCCAGCCAAGATCCAGGCTGGTGTATTGCACTCCCTGGTCCAGTCTCAGACTGTCCTGTGTGCAGGGAACTGCACTATGTCTATTCTTTGATTTACAGTTTTGGGATAGGATTCGGTGGACAAAAAGAGCAAGAGTGAAGTTGATGATTTTGCAGCCGTACTTTGTGCTGAGAGAGATTTGTAGAGTGACAAGAAGTAAATGAATGGCTCTGTGAGATGTCTCTAATGACTGTCGCTCAGAAGGGCCAGGTGTATCACATTACTACCCGAATCCAGAGCTGTGCATGTCTCTAGCTAAAATATATTTTCAGACCTCTACATGTTATATATATATATATATATATATATATATATATATATATATATATATATATATAGAGAGAGAGAGAGAGAGAGAGAGAGAGAGAGAGAGAGAGACAGCAAGACACTGATGTAGTCATTTTCTACAATGGATGCGATATAACATTCAGGAAATTGATTGCTAAAACCTGGAGAGAAACTGCATCAGGAAAAGAATTGTCCAATGGAGTAAAATCTCCAAATCATTAGCTATATGCAGCTCCAATGGGACCTAGCTAAAAAGGTTCCAGAAGAAACTCATCCAGGACACTCTACACATGGACAGGCACCACAAGTTTCCTAGTCTGGCAATACACACAGGGCAGCTGCTCATTCCCAGTGCAAGCCTCAGGGCAAAAACCTCTCCCTCTTCAGTGTCTTTACATCTGAATAGAAGAAAAGTGACCAAGGGCCAAGGAGAGCTACAATGGTGTCAATATTGAGCTGTAAATCAGAATGTGCCAAGTGTTTTGCACAAAATCTCCTGTGCCACAGTGATTCTATTATCCTCTCTCTCTCTCCCTCCCTCTCACACACACACAAACACACACTCTTACAATTACACACACGCACACATCCACAGTGGCACAGGCATAAACGGAGTTATACACATGCACACTGGACAGCTTCTGCAAGGCAGGATCCTGGGCTGAACCCTGCTTCGCACTTCCTAGAAGCATGCCCCGCCTTTTAAGTCCAGCTTTGAGCTCCCATTGTCAGGCTTTCTTCAGAAGGCCCGCAGACAGGGCACCAGCCATGCTATGATATGCCAGAGGCCTAGGCCATGCCCAGAACCCCTGCCAGCAATAGCATTGGCCAGTTTGCTTGGACACACCCAGGAGTGTCAAAGGACCTAGTCAGTGATTGGACAGCAACCTTGAGCACCGCTCAACGACCCTGTAGCACGCTCATTGGGCAGCCTCTGGAAGGTACGCCCACCAGCCATTTCTGCTGGAAAGAGATGAGAATTCAAAAACCTCCTACATGGTGTTCATAGATGACAGGTTCAAACTATCAGAGCTGACAGTAATATGTGTGTGTGTGTCTGTCTGTCTGTGTCTGTGTGTGCTCAGAGCTCACCTATAGTAGTCTCAGAGCATGGGTGGGAAGGTAGCCAGCCTCACCTGCAACTTATGTACAGAGAACATAGCTGGTCAAGCCAAGCAAGCTAGCCCAGATTCAGGCTAAGCAAGAATGCACATGCAAAGGGACTCTCATGTCTCCCTCTCCTGACTTCCCTATTCAATCCCATGCCTTACTATCATCCAAACACTGCCAATGGGGTAAACTGGGGCACCCCTCAGAATTCAAGAACAAGAGCCTGTCCAGTCACGTTTGGCTGTCTACTCAGCCTCCAGACACTCAGTCCACTGCTCAGGGCAGCTGATTACAAGTCAGAATGAACCCAGAAAGAGCTTTCTTTCAACATATATGGGAACTTTGTTTGACCAAACAATAGTGGATGAACCTGGGCCTGTCAATAATATAATGATATAAGTAAAATATTACTGAGTGCAGACAGCGTGAGAGCCTGTGAGAGTCAGAGACAGAGAAGGAGAGAAAAGAAACAGAGGAGTTGGAAATAGACCAGAAGTCAAAAACCCCCTAGACTGTGTTCATTCATGACAGTATAAAACGTGGGTTGTAGAGATTGTAAGACAGCAGCTCTAATGCCCACAGACCCCAGACAACCCAAGCCTTCACCATGTGTGTATAATATTTGCCACAGGAAATGCATTGTGCATCAAGAATTCCCTTCAATTATAAGAGAAAATCTATCAAGCAGAAGAAATGACCCTCATGTGATACCTGACTAAATAAATAAATTTGAAAATAAATGGGGATGATTTAGGAGGACTTGAAAAAATAAAAAAAAATATTGAGAACAAAAACCACAAGAAGACCTGATTACAGCAGAAACATAGAAACCATCTGCTGAGAAACAGAGGGCTGCTTAAAAAATTCCCTAACACTTCAGGGTCCAAAGAAATTAAGATTTACTGAAAAAGAAAACAAACACATACGTATTGAAGCTTACACTAGAAAAAGGAGGGAAGTTCAGGGCTATGAAAATTACAATAAGGATGCTGATAGAAACACGATTAGAAATGCTACTGGAAGGTTCTATTATTTATAATTGTATTGAATACTGCTCCAGCTACAAGGCCAAATATTTCTGAAAAACTAGGTTGTTATAAATGTGTAATTCTGAATTAAGGTCAAATACATAGGTCAACAATTCTAAAAATGACATATATATATATAAATATATATATATATATATATATATATATATATGGCTATCATGGGAGAGGGTGTGTTATGGGGATTGGGTGGTGGGAATTGTGTGGAGTTGTACCCCTCCTACCTTATGCATTTGTTCACAAATCCTTTCTTAAATAAAAAATTAAAAAAAAAATAAATGTGTAATTCTGAATTAAGGTCAAATACATAGGTCAACAATTCTAAAAATGACATATATATATATATATATATATATATATATATATATATATATATATATATATATATGTATATCTTTATTATAAACTCTGAGTGATACTGCCATGGAAATGAGGAAACAGAATATGGCTTGTGTCAGAAAGACTTACATTCTGAGGCTTCAGTAGCCTAGGAGAAATCGCCAACACAACTAAACAGAGCTCAGCAGTGTTCTGGTCACTCTCTTTGTATATCTGGGCCTGTCAGTAAAATAAGTATATAAGTAAAATATAAATGAGTAAAGACAGAGTGTATGAGAGCATGTGAGAGTTAGAAAAAGAGAAGGCGAGAAGAGAAATACATGAGTTGGAAAGACACCAGAATTCAAAAACGTCCTACACTGTGTTCATTGATGATAGTTTCAAACCTGGCTTGTAGAGATTGTAAGGCAGCAGCTCTCATGCCCACAGAACCCAGACAGCCCCAGACTGATATCACCATATGCTGTACTACCAGACCTGATATTAATGTGTGTGTGTGTGTGTGTGTGTGTGTGTGTGTGTGTGTGTGTCTGTCTGTCTGTGTGCTCTGAGCTCAACTATAGTAGTCTCACAGCATAGGTGTCAAGGTAGCCAGCCTCACCTGCAACTTATGTACAGAGAACCTAGCTGGTCAGGGCAAGCCAGCTAGCCCAGATTCTGGCTAAGCAAGAATGCATATGCAAAAGGACTCTCATGTCTAAATCTCCTGATTTACCTATTCAATCCCATGCCTCACTATCTATCATTCAAAAACTGGCAACTGGGGAAGCTGGGGAACCCTTCAGAATTCAGGGGCATGAGCCTGTCCAGTCAGGTTTGGCTGCCTACTTAGCATTCAGGCTCTCAGTCCACTGCTCAGGGCAGCAGATTCCAAGCACAGAAAGTACCCAGAAAGAGCTGTGTTTCAACATAGATGGGAACTGTGTTCGACCAAACAATAGTGGATGAACCCGGTCCCTTACACCTACCCTTTGGGTCTGGATAAGGCAATTGCTTCTGTGGCCTTACATCCCTGATCATGGTCTCCTGGTGTCCCACAACACACCCAGAGAGATTCCCAGAAGTAGGCATGCATGAGTGTCCCATACAAAGTCGCTCTGCATACAGGAAGCACAAACTCCCCGGGCCTATGCTATGGACAGACAAAAGAAAGATGGATGCCTCCATTGGCTGAATTAGGAGCTTCCAGTGGAGATCACAGCCTCGCACCTCACTTGAGGTCCTGGCTGCTGCTAATTAAGGCAATTGGAAACATCTGTTACCACTTGGGCCCTGAGGACATACTCAGGAATCCCTCCAGGATCTAGCAGGCTGGCAGACCTCCTGACCCCGGGTTAGCTGTGCTCCTAGTTGGGAGGGACTTCGGGCCAGTGGTGAGAATATTCCCTAGATGCAATAAGAACTTCAGGTTTCAAAAGGATTTGAAACCCTTGATGCACTTGGATATACATTTCAGAGCCATCAAAACACCCTCTGTCAGATCCCTGGAAGCTTCTGTTTTGGGTGGAAAATCTGGATACTGGTGTGGTCATCAGTACCACAGATCCTTTACATTCGGCTTAATAGAGGGAAAGCACAATGTGTGTGCCAGGGGGATAGAGTTTCACTTCTCTTCACCTGGGCTCTCATGCAATAAGGACAAGGACGCTGTGCAGGAAGGTGAGGAGGGCTGTATTTAGGTTGAGTGTCAGCCTCAGGGCCCTGGAGAAGGGGAGTCAAGCACAGAGGGCCTGGACAGCTGCAGCTGCAGATGGACATATGCCTGGAACCTGCAGCAGCAATGCTGTGTCCACAGTTCCCCTCTGTACTACACCATGTGCAGGAGACTAAATAATCCAAAGGGCAAAGAAAGGAAAATTTCAACACCAGGATGACTGAGTTCATGATGCATGCACTGACTTCCAGTAAGGGACCAGGGAAGAAGGCACGTAGAGACAGTCAGAGAGACAGAATGACAGAGACAGAAAAGTTTTGAAATTCTAACCCTGTGTTGATTAGTGCCAGAGCACTGAATACAAACCCTCCATGCCCATGCATACTTCTTCCAAGTGGCATTGCTATTTTATGTTTCTGAGGAAAGGTAACACTTAGAACATCTAGGTCTTAGCCACTCTGAGAAGCAACACTTGGCCGGCAGCCCACTCTCCAAAACTGCCCCCGCCTCTCCAAATTGGAAGTAGTCTTAGTGAGGCTCCATCCAAGATGAAGGCTGGCATATTGCATCTCCCTGGTCCAACCTCAGCCTATCCTGTGTGCAGGGAACTGCACTATGTCTATTTCTTCTTTGATTTACAGTTTTTGGATAGGAATCGGTGGACAAAATTAGCAAGATTGAAGTAGATGATTTGGCAGTTGTAGTTTGTGCTGAGAGAGATTTGAAGAGTGATAAACGATATGGCTCTGTGAGATGTCTCTCATGACTGTGGCTCAGAAGGGCCAGGTGTATCCACTTTACTACCCTAATCCAGAGGTGTGCAGGTCTATAGCTAAAAAATATTTTCAGACCTCTACATATTACATAAATATAGAGAGAGACAGAGAGAGATAGACACTGATGTCGTCATTTTCTACAATGGATTCGATATGACATTCAGACAATTGATTGCTAAAACCTGGAGAATAACTGTACATCAGGAAAAGAATTGTCCAAAGGAGTAAAATCTCCAAATCATTAGCTATTTGCAGCACCAGTGGGACTGATCGAAAAAGGCTCGAGAAGGAACTCATCCAGGAGACTCTCCACATGGACAGGTACCATAAGTTTCCTAGTCTGGCAACACACACAGGGCAGCTGCTAGTTCCCAGTGCAAGCCTCAGGTCAAAAACCTCTCCCTCTTCAGTGTCTCAGAATTCAAAAACCTCCTACACTGTGTTCATTGATGACAGATAAAAACCTGCTTGTAGAGATTGTAAGGCATCAACTCTCATGCACACAGACCCCAGACAGCCAGTCTTCATCATATGCTGTACTACCAGACCTGACAGTAATGTGTGTGTGTGTCTGTTTGTCTGTCTGTGTGTGTCCGTATGTGCTCAGAGCTCACCTGTAGTAGTCTCAGAGCATGGGTGTCAAGATAGCCAGCCTCACCTGCAACTTATGTACAGAGAATCCAGCTGGTCAGGGCAAGACAGGTAGTCCAGAATCTGCCTAAGAAAGAATGCCAGAGAACTATGTGTAAGCCCTAGACTGCATTTTGAGCCCCTGGTTACCACTTCCCCAATTAGGGAAAAGCTGGGCTAGTGGCAAATCAGAGCTGCAGCTGTCTCTCTGTCTCTCTTCCTGCTTTGGCCCTGCTCTCTCCATTTATGACTGTTTCCTTCTCCTCAATAGGAAAGTAACAAATGATGTACAGAAATACAGAGAAAGTTGGAAAAAATACCCCCTTAGCCACTATTACATGTAACTGTTGACTGTAAACCATTCATCCCCAATAAAGAGCAGAATAAATATTTTTGAGGTTAAAAACATTGTAGGTTGAATAGGGAACATTCTTTAGAGCCATGCAATACTAATCCATTGTGCATTGGATGTCACTGTCAAAAACAGTGCAATAGTAGTTGTAGTAGTCTGTAGTATCTCCAAAAGGAAATGTATTGTGTTTCCAAAGTTCCCTTCAATTATAAGAGAAAATCGATGAGGCAGAAGAAATGACCCCTCATGTGATATCAGACTAAATATATAAATAAATATGCAAATATATGGGGATGATCTAGGAGGGTTTGAAAAAATTAAAAAATAATAAAAACCACAGGTAGACAATAGGTCGACAATTCTAAAAATGACAGATATATATGTGTATTTATATATGTATATGAATGTATATCTTTATTATTAAGTCTGAGAGATACTGCCATGGATATGAGGAGACAGAATATGGCTTGTGTCAGAGAGACTTACAAAGCTGAGGCTCCAGTAGCCTAGGTGAAATCACCAACAAAACAAGCCAGAGCTCAGCAGTGCTCTGGCAACTCTCTTTGTATATCTGGGCCTGTCAATAAAATAATGATATAAGTAAAATATTACTGAGTGCAGACAGAGTGAGAGCCTGTGAGAGTCAGAGACAGAGAAGGAGAGAAAAGAAAGAGAGGAGTTGGAAATAGACCAGAAGTCAAAAACCCCCTAGACTGTGTTCATTCATGACAGGTTCAAACCTGTGTTGCAGAGATTGTAAAGGCAGCAGCTCTAATGCCCACAGACCCCAGACAACTCAAGCCTTCAATATATGTGTGTAGTATTTGCCCCAGGAAATGCATTGGGCATCAAGAGTTCCCTTCAATTATAAGAGAAAATATATCAAACAGAAAAAATGACACTCATGTGATACCTGACTGAATAAATAAATATGAAAATAAATGGGGATGATTTAGGAGGACTTGAAAAAAATAAAAATAATGAAAATAAAAACCACAAGAAGACCTGATTACAGCAGAAACATAGAAACCATATGCTGAGAAAAAGAGGGCTGCTTCAAAATTTCCCTAACACTTCAGGGTCCAAGGAAATTAAGATTTCCGGAAAAAGAAAACAAACACATACGTATTGAAGCCTACACTAGAAAAAGAAGGGAAGTTCTGGGCTATGATAATTACAATAAGGATGCTGATAGAAACATGATTAGAAATGCTACTGGAAGGTTCTATTATTTATAATTGTATTGAATACTGCTCCAGCTACATGGCCAATTATTTCTGAAAATATAGGCTGTTATAAATGTGGTAATTCATATTTAAGGTCAAATACAATAGGTAGAAAATTCAAAAAATGACATATATAAAAATATATATGTTTATATATATGTATCTATCTCTTTATTATAAACTCTGAGTGATACTTGCATGGAAATGAGCTGAGAGATATGGCTTGTGTCAGAAAGACTTACAAACTGATGCTCCAGTAGCCTAGGTGAAATTGCCAACATAACACGCCAGAGCTCAGCAGTGCTCTGGTAACTCTCTTTGTATATCTGGGCCTGTCAGTAAAATAAGTATATAAGTAAAATATAAATGAGTGAAGACTGAGTGTATGAGAGCATGTGATAGTTAGAGACAGAGAAGGCAAGAAGAGAAATACATGAGTTGGAAAGAGACCAGAATTCAAAAACCTCCTACACTGTGTTCATTGATGACAGGTTCAAACTTGGCTTTTAGAGATTGTAAGGCAGCAGCTCTCATGTCCACAGACCCCAGACAGCCCCAGCCTTCACCATATGCTGTACTACCAGACCTGACAGTAATATGCTACTGGAAGGTTCTATTATTTATAATTGTACTGAATACTGCTCCAGCTACATGGCCAATTATTTCTGAAAAACTAGGCTGTTATAAATGTGGTAATTCATATTTAAGGTCAAATACAATAGGTATAAAATTCTAAAAATGACATATATAAAATATATATGTTTATATATATGTATCTATCTCTTTATTATAAACTCTGAGTGATACTTGCATGGAAATGAGCTGAGAGATATGGCTCAGAAGGGACCGGTGTATCCGCATTACTACCCTAATCCAGAACTGTGCATGTCTCTAGCTAAAAATATTTTCAGATCTCTACATGTTACATATATATATGAGAGAGAGAGACACTGATGTAGTCATTTTCTACAATGGATTCGATATGACATATAGACAATTGATTGCTAAAACCTGGAGAGAAACTTTGCATCAGGAAAAGAATTGTCCAAAGGAGTAAAATCTCAAAATCATTAGCTGTATGCAGCTCCAACGGGGCAGAGTGAAAAACGCTCGTGAAGGAACTCGTGAAGGAACTCATCAAGGAGACTCTATACTTGGACAGGCACCACAAGTTTTCTAGTCTGGCAACAGAAACAGTGCCTCTAGTAGTTGCCAATGTAGTGCCTCTAGTAGTTGCAGGGCAAAAACCTCTCCCTCTTCAGTGTTTTTACATCTGAAAAGAAGAAAAGTGACCAAGGGCCAAAAAGAGCTACAATGTGTCAATATTGATCTGTAAATCAGAATGTACCAAGTGTTTTGCAAAACAAAATCACTATATTGTAAACTCTGAGTGATACTGGCATGGAAATGAGGAGACAGATTATGGCTTGTGTCAGAAAAACTTACAAACTGAGGCTCCAATAGCCTAGATGAAATCAGCAACACAACAAGCCAGAGCTCAGCAGTTCTCTGGTAACTCTCTTTGTATATCTGGGCCTGTCAGTAAATTAAGTATATAAGTAAAATATTAATGATTGAAGACAGTGTGAGAGCATGTGAGAGTTAGAGACAGATAAGGCAAGACGAGAAATAGATGAGTTGGAAAGAGACCAGATTTCAAAAACCTCCTACTCTGTGTTCATTGATGACAGGTTCAAAACTGGCTTATAGAGATTGTAAGGTAGCAGCTCTCATGCCCACAGACCACAGACAGCACCAGTCTTCACCACATGCTGTACTACCAGACCTGATATAAATGTGTGTGTGTGTGTGTGTCTGTCTGTCTGTCTATCTCTCTGTCTGTCATTGTGTGTCTGTGTGTGCTCAGAACTCACCTATAGTAGTCTCAGAGCATGGGTGGCAAGGTAGCCAGCCTCACCTGCAACTTATGTACAGAGAACCTAGCTGGTTAGGGAAAGCCAGCTAGCCCAGATTCTGGCTAAGCAAGAATGCATATGCAAAGGGACTCTCATGTCTCACTCGCCTGAGTTCACGATTCAATCTCAAGCCTCACTATCATCCAAACACTGCCAACAAGGGAAGCTGGGGCACCCCTCATAATTCAGGGGCAGGACCCTGTCCAGTCACGTTTGGCTGCATACTCAGCCTCCAGGCTCCCAATCCACTTCTCAGTGGACAGCAGATCACAAGGCCAGAAAGAATCCAGAAAGAGCTGTGTCTCAACATAGATGGGAACTGTGTTTGACCAAACAATAATGGATGAACCCGATCCCTTACACCTACCCTTTGGCTCCAGCTAAGGCAATTGCTCCTGTGGCCTCACATCCCTGATCATGGTGTCCTGGTGTCCACACATCACACTCAGAGAGATTCCCAGAAGTAGGTATGCATCAGTGTCCCATACAAAGTCGCTTTGCTTGAAGGAAGCACAAACTCCCTGGGCCCTTGCTATGGACAGACAAAAGAAAGATGGATGCCTCCATTGGCTGAATTCAGAGCTTCCAGTGGAGATCACAGCCCAGCACCTCACCTGAGGGCCTGGCTGTTGCTAATAAAGGCAATTGGAAACAGCTGTTACCACTTGATCCCTGAGGACATACTCAGGTATCCCTCCAGGAGTTAGGAGGCTGGCAGACCTCCTGACCCCAGGATAGCTGTGCTCCTAGTTGGGAGGGCCTTCTGGCCAGAGGTGAGAATATTCCCTAGATACAAGAAAGAACTTCAGGTTTCAAAAGGATATTCAACCCCATGAGGCCCTTGGAAAAGACATTTCACACCCATCAAAACACCCTCTGTCAGAACCCTGGAAGCTTCCGTTTTGCGTGGAAAATCTGGACACTGGTGCGGCCATCAGGACCACAGCTACTTTACATAGAGGGAAAGCACAATGTGTGTGCCAGGTGGATAGAGTTTCACTTCTCTTGATCTGGGCTCTCATGGAATAAGGACAAGTGTGGTGCTGGAAATTGAGGAGGGCTGCATGTAGGCTGAGTGTCAGCCTCAGGGCCCTGGAGAATGGGAGTCAAGTACAGAGGGCCTGGACAGCTGCAGCTGGAGATGGACATATGCCTGTTACCTGCAGCAGGATCGCTGTCTCCTCAGTTCCCCAATGTACTACGCCATATGCAGGAGACTAAATAATCCAAAGGGCAAAGAAAGAAAAATTTCAACACCAGGAAGTCCGAGATCACGATGCATGTCTACCAATAAGGGCCCAGTGAAGTAGGCATATAAAGACAGTCAGAGAGACAGAATGACAGTGATAGAAAATGACTGAAATTCTTGCCCTGTGTTTATCAGTGCCAGAGCACTGAAGACAAACCCTCCAAGCCCATGCATACTCCTTACAAGTGGCATTGTTATTTTATGTTTGTGAGGAAGGGTTACACTTCAAACATGTAGGTCTTAGCCCACTCTGAGAAGCAACACTTGACCTGCAGCCCACTCTCCAAAACTGACCTCCAGTCACCAATTTGGAAGTAGTCTTAGTGATGCTCCAGCCAAGATGCAGGCTGCCATATTGCATCTCCCTGTTCCAGCCTCAGACTGTCCTGTGTGCAGGGAACTGCACAATGTCTATTTCTTCATTGATTTAGAGTTTTGGGATAGGACTTGGTGGACAACAAGAGCAAGAGGGAAGTAGATTATTTGGCAGTGGTAGTTTGTGCTGAGAGAGATGTGTAGAGTGATAAGAGGTATACGAATGGCTCTGTGAGATGTCTCACATGACTGTGGCTCAGAAAGGCCAGGTGTATCCGAATTACTACCCTAACCCAGAGCTCTTCAGGTCTCTAGCTAAAAAATATTTTCAGACCTCTACATGTTATATATATATATATATATATATATATATATAGAGAGAGAGAGAGAGAGAGAGAGAGAGAGAGAGAGGGAGAATGATGTAGTCATTTTCTACAATGGATTTGATATGACATTCAAACAATTGATTGCTAAAACCTGGAGAGAAACTGTGCATCAGGAAAAGAATTGTCCAAAGGAGTAAAATCTCCAAATCATTAGCTATATGCAGCTCCAACGGGACTGAGCGAAAAAGGCTCGAGAAAGAACTCATCCAGGAGACTCTCCACATGGACAGGCACCACAAGTTTCCTAGTCAGGCAACACACACAGGGTAGCTGCTAGTTCCCAGTAAAAACCTCAGGGCAAAACCTCTCCCTCTTCAGTGTCTTTAGATCTGAAAAAAAGAAAAGGGACCAAGGGCCAAGGAGAGCTACAATGGTGTCAATATTGAGCTGTAAATCAGAATGTGCCTTGTGTTTTGCACAAAATCACCTGTGCCACAGTGATTCTGTTGTTCTTTCACTCTCTCCCTCCCTCACACACACACACACAAACACAAACACACACTGTCACAGTCACACACACATCCATTGAGGCACAGGCATGATATATATATAATGACTGATATATATATATATATGTACATATATGTATGTGTTTCTTTATTATAAACTATGAGGTATACTGGCATGACTATGAGGAGACAGAGTATGGCCTGTGTCAGAGAGACTTACAAAGCTGAGGCTCCAGAAAACTAGGTGAAATCGCCAACAAAACAAGCCAGAGCTCAGCACTGCCCTGGTGACTCTCTTTGTATATCTGGGCATGGCAGTAAAATAATATATAAGTAAAATATTAATGTGTGCAGACTGAGTGAGGGAGAGCCTGTGATAGTCGGAGACATAGAAGGCAAGAAGATAAATAGAAGAGTTGGAAAGAGACTAGAAGTTAAAAACCTCCCACACTGTATTCATACATGACAGTTTTAATCCTGGGTTGTAGAGATTGTAAGGCAGCAGTCAATTGTCCACAGACCCCAGACAACCCCAGCCTTCACCATATGTGTATAATATTTATGACAGGAAATGTATTGTCAGTGTAAACTTCCCTTCAAATATAAGAGAAAAATTTATGAACCAGAAGAAATGACCCCTCATGTTATATAGGAATAAATCAATCAATAAATATGCAAATAATGGTGATGATCGAGGAGGATTTGAAAAAAATAAAAAATAAAGCAAATAAAGAACTGATTACAGCAGAAACATAGAAACCATCTGCTGAGAAACAGAGGGCTGCTTGAAAAATTCCGAGACACTTCAGAGTCCTGGGAAATTAAGATTTCAGGAGAATGAAAAGAAACTCATATGTACTGAAGCTTACACTAGAGAAAGAAGGCAAGTACTGTACAATAATAATTACAATAAGGATGCTGATAGAAATGCTATTAGAAATGCTACCGGAAGGTTCTATTATTTATAATTGTATTGAATCCTGCTCCAGCTATGTGGCCAATTATTCATGAAAAAGAAGCTGTTATAAATGTGTTAATTCTGATTAAGATCAATTACATAGGTTGGCAATTCCAAAAATGACAGATATATATATATATATATACATTTATATATGTATATTGATGTATATCTTTATTATAAAGTCTGAGAGATACTGCCATGGATATGAGGAGACAGAATATGGCTTGAGTCAAATAGACTTACAAAACTGAGGCTCAAGTAGCCTAGGTGAAAACACAACAAAAAAGCAAGAGCTCAGCAGTGCTCTGGCTACTCTCTTTGTATATCTGGGCCTGTCAATAAAATAAGGATATAAGTAAAATATTACTGAGTGCAGACAGAGTGAGTGAGAGCCTGTGAGAGTCAGAGACAGAGAAGTTGAGAAGTGAAATAGAAGAGTTGAAAAGAGACCAAAATTCAAAAACCTCCTACACTGTGTTCATTAATGACAGGTTCAAACCTGGCTTGTAGAGATTGTAAGGTATTAGCTCTCATGCCCACAGATCCCAGACAGCCCCAGCCTTCACCATATGATGTACTACCAGACCTGACACTAATGTGTGTGTGTGTGTGTCTGTGTGTGTGTGTGAGTGTGTGTGTCTGTCTGTGTGTGTGTTTGTGTGCTCAGAGCTCACTTGTAGTATTCTCAGAGCATGGGTGTCAAGGTAGCCAGCCTCACCTGCAACTTATGTACAGAGAACATAGCTGGTCAGGGCAAGCCAGATAGCCCAGATTCTGGCGAAGCAAGAATGCCAGAGAACTATGTGGACGCCCAGGACCTCATTTTGAGCCCCTGGTCACCACTTACCCAGCTAGGGAAAAGCTGTGCTAGTGGCAAATCAGAGCTGCAGCTGTCTCTCTGTCTCTCTCCCTGTTTGGGTCCTGCTCTCTCAATTTATGACTGTTTCCTTCTCCTCAATAAGAAAGTTACAAATGATGTACAGAAATACAGGGAATTTGGAAAAATCACCCCCAAGCCACTATTACATGTAACTGTTGACTGTAAACCATTCATCCCCCAAGAAAGAAAAGAATAAATATTTGTGAGGTTAAAAAGTTTGTAGGTTAAATAGGGAACATTTATTAGAGCCATGCAATACTAATCAATTGTGCATTGGATGTCACTGTCCAAAACAGTGCAGTAGTAGTTGTAGTAGTGTGTAGTATCTGCAAAAGGAAATGTATTGTGTGTACAAAGTTCCCTTCAATTATAATAGAAAATCTATCAGGCAGAAGAAATGACAGCTCATGTGATATCGGAATAAATATATAAATAAATATGAAAATATAAGGGGATGATCTAGGAGGATTTGAAAAAAATAAAAAATAAAAACAAAAACCACAGGAAGACCTGATTACAGCAGAAATATAGAAAATGTCTGCTGAGAAACAGAGGGCTGCTTCAAACATTCCACGACAATTCAGGGTCCAGGCAAATTAAGAATTCACGTGAATGAAAAGAAACACATACATATTGAAACTTACACTAGAAGTTGGAAGCAAGTTCTGTGCTGTGATAATAACTATAAGGATACTGATAGAAAGGCTATTGGAAATGCTCCTGGAAGGTTTATATTTTATAATTGTACTGAAACCTGCTCCAACTATGTGACCAATTATTTATGAATAAAGAGTCTGTTATAAATGTGGTAATTCTGCATTAAGATCAAATAAAAAGGTCAACAATTCTAAAAATGACTGATATATATATATATACATATATATATATGTACATATATGTATGTGTTTCTTTATTATAAACTATGAGGTATACTGGCATGGCTATGTGGAGACAGAGTATGGCTTGTGCCAGAGAGACTTACAAAGCTGACGCTCCAGTAACCTAGGTGAAATCGCCAACAAAACAAGCCAGAGATCAGCAGTGCCCTGGTGACTCTCTTTGTATATCTGGGCCTGTCAGTAAAATAACATATGAGTAAAATATTAACGAGTGCAGACAGAGTGAGTGAGAGCCTGTGAGAGTCAGAGACAGAGAAGGCAAGAAGAGAAATAGAAGAGTTGGAAATAGACCAGAAGTCAAAAAATTCACACACTGTGTTCATACATGACAGGTTCAAACCTGGGTTGTAGAGATTGTAAGGCAGCAGTCTCATGTCCACAGACCCCAGACAACCCCATCCTTCACCATATGTGTGTACTATTTACGACAGGAAATGTATTGTGAGTATAAACTTCCCTTAAATTATAAGAAATATCTATCAAGCAGAAGAAATGACCCTTCATGTTATATAGGACTAAATAAATAAATAAATATGCAAATAAATGGGTATGATCTAGGAGGAATTGAAAAAAAATAAAAAATAATGAAAACAAAAACCACAAGAAGACCTGATTACAGCAGAAACATAGAAACCATCTGCTGAGAAACAGATGGCTGCTTCAAAAATTCTGAGACACTTCAGAGTCCAGTGAAATTAAGATTTCAGGAGAATGAAAAGAAACTCATATCTTGAAGCTTACACTAGAGAAAGGAGGCAAGTTCTGTACTATTAGAAATGCTACTGGAAGGTTCTATTATTTATAATTGTATTGAATCCTGCTCCAGCTATGTGGACAATTATTAATGAAAAAGGAAGCTGTTATAAATGTGTTAATTCTGATTAAGATCAATTACATAGGTTGACAATTCCAAAAATGACAGATATATATATGTACATTTATAAATATATATATAAGGATGCATATCTTTATTATAAAGTCTGAGAGACTGCCTTGGATATGAGGAGACAGAATATGGCTTGTGTCAGAGAGACTTACAAAGCTGAGGCTCAAGTAGCCTAGGTGAAAACACCAACAAAAAAGCCAGAGCTCAGCAGTGCTCTCGCAACTCACATTGTATATCTGGGCCTGTCAATAAAATAAGGATATAAGTAAAATATGACTGAGTGCAGACAGAGTGAGTGAGAGCCTGTGAGAGTCAGAGACAGAGAAGGTGAGAAGAGAAATAGAAGAGTTGGAAATAGACCAGAAGTCAAAGCCCCCTAGATTTTGTTGATTCATGACAGGCTCAAACCTGGGTTGTAGAGACTGTAAGACAGCAGCTCTAATGCCTACAGACCCCAGAGAACCCAAGCCTTCTCCATATGTTTGTACTATTTGCTCCAGGAAATATATTGTGCTTCAAAAGTTCCCTTCAATTATAGGAGAAAGTCTATCAAGCAGAAGAAATGACCCCATATGTGATACCTGACTAAATAAATAAATATGCAAATAAATGGGGATGAACTAGGAGGACTTGAAAAAATAAAAAAATAAATAAAAACAAAAACCAAAAGAAGACCTGATTACAGCAGAAACATAGAATCCATCTGCTGAGAAACAGAGGGCTGCTACAAAAATTCCCTAACACATCATGGTTCAGGGAAATTAAGATTGCCGGAGAAAGAAAACAAACACATATGTATTGAAGCATACACTAGAAAAAGAAGGGAAGTTCTAGGCTAGGATAATTACAATAAGGATGCTGATAGAAAAACGATTAGAAATGCTACTGGAAGGTTCTATTATTTATATATGTATTGAATGCTGCTCCAACAATATGGCCATTATTTCTGAAAAACTAGGCTGTTATAAATGTGGTAATTCTGAATTAAGGTCAAATACATAGTTCGACAATTCTAAAATGACAGATATATAAATATATATGTATGTATATATATATATATATATATATATATATATATATATATATATATATGTATGTATATCTTTATTATAAACACTGAGTGATACTGGCATGGAAATGAGGAGACAGAATATGGCTTGTGTCAGAAAGACTTACAAACTGAGGTTCCAGTAGCCTAGGTGAAATCGCCAACACAACAACCAGAGATCAGCAGTGCTCTGGTAACTCTCTTTGTATATCTGGGGCTGTCAGTAAAAAAAGTATATAAGTAAAATATTAATGATTGAAGACAGAGTGTGTGAGAGCATGTGAGAGTTAGAGACAGAGAAGGCGAGAAGAGAAATTGATGAGATGGAAAAAGACCAGAATTCAAAAACCTCCTACACTTTGTTCATTGATTACAGGTTCAAACCTGGCTTGTAGAGATTGTAAGGCAGCAGCTCTCATGCCCACAGACCCCATATAACCCCAGCCTTCACCATATGCTGTACTACCAGACCTGTCAGCAATGTGTGTCTGTGTGTCTGACTGTGTGTGTCTGTGTGTGCTCAGAGCTCACCTGTAGTTGTCTCAGAGCATGGGTGTCAAGGTAGCCAACACCAACTGCAACTTATGTACAGAGAACCTAGCTGGTCAGGGAAAGCCATCTAGCCCAGATTCTGGCTAAGTAAAAATGCCAGAGAACTATGTGGAAGCCCTGGACCCCATTTTGAGCCCCTGGTCACCACTTACCCAGCTAGGGAAAAGCTGGGCTAGTGGCAAATCAGAGCTGCAGCTGTCTCTCTGTCTCTCCCTGCTTAGGGCCTGCTCTATCAATTTATGACTGTTTCCTTCTCCTCAATAAGCAAGTTACAAGTGATGTACAGAAATACAGGGAAAGTGGGAAAATTACCCCCCCTTGCCCACTATTACATGTAACTGTTGACTGTAAACCATTCATCCTACAAGAAAGAACAGAATAAATATTTGGGAGGTTGGAAAGATTGTAGGTTAAATAGTGAGCATTCTCTAGAGCCATGGAATACTAATCCATTGTGCATTGGATATCACTGTCAAAAACAGTGCAGTAGTAGTTGTAATAGTGTGTAGTATCTGCAAAAGGAAATGTATTGTGTGTCAGAAGTTCCCTTCAATTATAAGAGAAAATCTATCAGGCAGAAGAAATGACCCCTCATGTGATATTGGACTAAATAAATAAATATACAAATAAATGGGTATGATCTAGGAGGATTTGAAAAAAATAAAAAATAAAAACAAAAACCACAGGAAGACCTGATTACAGCAGAAATATAGAAAAACAAACATTTATGAATAAGGAGGTTGTTATAAATGTTATAAATGTCTCTAATGACTGTGCCTCAGAAGCGCCATGTGTATCCACATTACTACCCGAATCCAGAGCTGTGCAGGTCTCTAGATAAAATATATTTTCAGATCTCTTCATGATATATATATATATATATATATATATATATATATATATATATATATATATACACACACAGAGAGAGAGACAGCAAGACACCGATGTAGTCATTTTCTACAATGGATGTGATATGACATTCTGACAGTTGATTGCTAAAACCTGGAAAGAAACTGTGCATAAGGAAAAGAATTGTGCAAAGGAGTAAAATCTCCAAATTATTAGCTATATGCAGCTCCAAACGGACCTCACGAAAAAGGCTCGAGAAGGAACTCATAAAGGACACTCTCTACATGGACAGACATCACAAGTTTCCTAGTCTAGCATCACAGACAAGGCAGCTGCTAGTTCCCAGTGCAAGCCTCAGGGCAAAAAACTCTCCCTCTTCATTGTCTTTACATCTGAAAACAAGAAAAGTGACTAAGAGCCAAGGAGAACAACAATGGTGTCAATATTGAGCTGTAAATCAGAATGTGCCACGTGTTTTGCACAATATAACCTGTGCAACAGTGATTCTGTTGTTCTCTCTCTCTCTCCCTCCCTCACACACACACAAGCACACACAAACACACACTCTCACAGTAACACACACGCACACTTCCATAGAGGCACAGGCACAAACGGAGTTATACACATGCACACTGGACAGCTTCTGCAAGGCAGGGCCCTGGGTGAACCCTGCTTCGCACTTCCAGTAAGCATGCCCAGCCTTTTAAGGCCAGCTTTGAGCTCCCATTGTCAGGCTTACTTCAGAAGGCCCAAAGACACGGCACCAGCCATGCTCTGATATGCCAGAGGAATAGGCCACGCCCAGAAACCCTGCCAGCAATATCATTGGCCAGTGTGGTAGGACACGCCCAGTAGTGTCAAGGCCACTAGTCATTGATTGGCCTGCAACCTTGAACACCGCCCACACGGCCCAGCAGCACGTTCATTGGGCAGCCTCTGGAAGGCCCGCCCACCAGCCACTACTGCTGGAAAGAGATGAGAATTCAAAAACCTCCTACACTGTGTTCATTGATGACAGGTTCAAACCTGGCTTGTAGAGATTGTAAGGCAGCAGCTTTCATGCCCACAGACCCCAGACAGCCCCAGCCATCACCATATGCTGTACTACTAGACCTGACAGTAATGTGTGTGTGTGTGTGTTTCTGTCTGTCTGTCTGACTGTGTGTGTCTGTGTATGCTCAGAGCTCACCTGTAGTAGTCTCAGAGCATGGGTGGCAAGGTAGCCAGCCTCACCTGCAACTTATGTACAGAGAACCTGCTGGTCAGGGCAAGCCAGCTAGCCCACATTCTGGCTAAGCAAAAATGCATATGCAAAGGGACTCTCATGTCTAAATCTCCTGAGTTCCCCATTCAATCCTATGCCTCACTATCATCCAAACACTGCCAATGGGGAAGCTGGGGAACCCCTAAGAATTCAGGGGCATGAGCTTGCCCAGTCACGTTTGGGTGCCTACTCAGCCTCCAGGCTCTCAATCCACTGCTCAGGGCAGGAGATTCCAATCACAGAAAGTACCCAGAAAGAGCTGTGTTTCACCATAGATGGGAACTGTGTTCGACCAAACAATAGTGGATGAACCCGGTCCCTTACACCTACACTTTGGGTCCGTCTAAGGCAATTGCTCCTGTGGCCTCACAATCCCTGAACATGGTGTCCTGGTGTCCACACATCATACTCAGAGAGATTCCCAGAAATAGGCATCCATGAGTTCAAGATTCACGCACTGACTTCCAGACCTGACAGTAATGTGTGTGTGTGTGTCTATATGTCTGTCTGTCTGATTGTGTGTGTATGTGTGTGCTCAGAGCTCACCTGTAGTAGTCTCAGAACATGGGTGTCAAGGTAGCCAGCCTCACCTACAACTTATGTACAGAGAACCTAGCTGGTCAGGGCAAGCCAGCTAGCCCAGATTCTGTCTAAGCAAGAATGTCCAAGAACTATGTGGAAGCCCAAGACCACATTTTGAGCCCCTGGTCACCACTTACCCAATTAGGGAAAAGCTGGGCTAGTGGCAAATCAGAGTTTCAGCTGTCTCTCTGTCTCACTTCCTGCTTGGGCCTTGCTCTCTCAATTTATAACTGTTTCCTTCTCCTCAATAGGAAATATACAAATGATGTACAGAAATACAGGGAAAGTTGGAAAAATTAACCCCGTAGCCACTATTACATGTAACTGTTGACTGTAAACCATTCATCTCCCAAGAAAGAACAGAATAAATATTTGTGAGGTTAACAACTTTGTAGGTTACATAGGGAACATTCTTTAGAGCCATGCAATACTAATCCATTGTGCATTGGATGTCACTGTCAAAAACAGGGCTGTAGTAGTTGTAGTAGTGTGTAGTATCTGCAGAAGGAAATGTATTGTGTGTCCAAAGTTCCCTTCAATTATAATAGAAAATCTATCAGGCAGAAGAAATGACCCCCCATGTGATATTGGACTAAATATATAAATGAATATGCAAATATATGGGGATGATCTAGGAGGATTTGAAAAATTTAAAAAAAATAATAAAAACCACAGGAAGACCATAGGTCGACAATTCTAAAAATGACAGATATATATGTATATTTATAAATGTATATGGATGTATATATTTATTATAAAGTCTGAGAGATTCTGCCATGGATATGAGGAGAAAGAATATGGCTTGTGTCAGAGAGACTTACAAAGCTGAGGCTCCAGTAGCCTAGGCAATATCACCAACAAAACAAGCCAGAGCTCAGCAGTGCTCTGGCAACTCTCTTTGTATATCTGGGCCTGTCAATAAAATAAGGATATAAGTAAAATATTATTGAGTGCAGACAGAGTGACTGAGAGCCTGTGAGAGTCAGAGACAGAGAAGGACAGAAAAGAAATAGAGGAGTTGGAAATAGACCAGAAGTCAAAAACCCCCTAGACTGTGTTCATTTATGACAGGTTCAAACCTGGATTATAGAGATTGTAAGGCAGCAGCTCTAATGCCAACAGACCCCAGACAAAGCAAGCCTTCACCATATGCGTGTACTATTTGCACCAGGAAATACATTGTGCGTCAAAAGTTCCTTTCAATTATAGAGAAAATATATCAAGCAGAAGAAATGACCCTCATGTGATACCTGACTAAATAAATAAATATGAAAATAAATGGGGATGATTTAGGAGGACTTGAAAAAATAAAAAAATAATGAAAACAAAAACCACAAGAAGACCTGATTACAGCAGAAACATAGAAACCATCTGTTGAGAAACAGAGGGCTGCTTCAAAAATTCCCTAACACTGCAGGGTCCAAGGAAATTAAAATTTCTGTAAATAGAAAAAAAAACATACATATTTAAGCTTACACTAGAAAAAGGAGGGAAGTTCTGGGCTATGATAATTACAATAAGGATGCTGATAGAAACAGGATTAGAAATGCTACTGGAAGGTTCTATTATTTATAATTGTATTGAATCCTGTTCCAACTATATGGAAAATTATTTCTAAAAATTGGCTTTTTGAAATGTAATAATTCTGAATTAAGGTCAAGTACAGAGGTCGACAATTCAAAAAATGACAGATATATAAATATATATGTTTATATATATATGTATTTATCTCTTTCTTAGAAACTCTGAGTGATACTGGCATGGAAATGAGGAGACAGTATATGGCTTGTGTCAGAAAGACTTACAAACTGATGCTCCAGTAGCCTAGGTGAAATCGCCAACACAACAAACCAGAGCTCAGCAGTGCTCTGGTAACTCTCTTTGTATATCTGTGCCTGTCAGTAAAATAAGTATATAAGTAAAATATAAATAAGTGAAGACTCAGTGTATGAGAGCATGTGAGAGTTAGAGACAGAGAAGGCGAGAAGAGAAATACATGAGTTGGAAAGAGACCAGAATTCAAAAACCTCCTACACTGTGTTCATTGATGACAGGTTCAATCCTGGCTTGTAGAGATTGTAAAGCAGCAGCTCTCATGCCCAGACAGCTACAGCCTTCACCATATGCTGTACTAACAAACCTGACATTAATGTGTTTGAGTGTGTCTGTCTGTCTATCTGTGTGTGTCTGTGTGTGCTCTGAGCTCACCTATAGTAATCTCAGAGCACGGGTGTCAAGGCAGACAGCCTCAACTGCAACTTATGTACAGAGATCCTGGGTGGTCAGGGCAAGCCATCTAGCCCAGATTCTGGCTAAGCAAGAATGCATATGCAAAGGGAATCTCCTGTCTCGCTCTTCTGAGTTCCCCATTCAATCCCATGCCTCACTATCATCCAAACACTGCCAATGGGTGAAGCTGGGGCACCCCTTAGAGTTCAGGGGCATGAGCCTGTGCAGTCATGTTTGGCTGCCAACTCAGATATCAGGCTCTCAGTCCACTGCTCAGGGCAGAAGATTACAAGCCCAGAAAGAACCCAGAAATAGCTGTGTCTCAACATAGAAGGGAACTGTGTTTGACCAAACAATAGTATATGAACCCGGCCCCTTACACCTACCCTTTGGGTCCGGCTAAGGCAATTGCTCCTGTGGCCTCACAAACCCTGATCATGGTGTACTGGTGTCCACTCATGAAACTCAGTGAGATTCCCAGAAGTAGGCATGCATGAGTGTCCAATACAAAGTCGCTCTGCTTGCAGGAAGCACAAACTCCCTGGGCCCTTGTTATGGAGAGACAAAAGGAAGATGGATGCCTCCCTTGGCGGAATTAGGAGCTTCAAGTGTGGATCACAGGCCCGCCCCTCACCTGAGGGCCTGGCTGCTGCTAATAAAGACAATTGGAAACACCTGTTACCACTTGGGGCCAGAGGACATACTCAGGAATCCCTCCAGGAGCTAGCAGGCTTGCAGACTTCCAGACCCCGGGATAGCTGTGCTCCTAGTTGGGAAGGCTTTCTGGTGACCACAGATCCTTTACCTATGGCCCAATAGAGGGAAAGTACAATGTGTGTGCCAAATGGATACTGTTTCACTTCTCTTGACCTGGGCTCTCATGGAATAAGGACTAGGAAACTGTGTAGGAAGGTGAGGAGGGTTGCATTTAGGCTGAGTGTCAGCGTCAGGGCCCTAGAGAATGGGAGTCAAGCACAGGGGGCCTCGACAGCTGCAGCTGGAGATGGACACATGTCTGTTACCTGTAGTAGGATCGCTGCCTCCTCAGCTCCCCACTGTACTACGCCATATGCAGGAGATTAAATAATCCAAAGGGCAAAGAATGGAAAACACCAGGAAGACCGAGTTAACAATGCAAGCACTGACTTCCAGTAAGGGCCCAGTGAAGATGGAACGTAGAGACAGAGAGACAGAATGACAGTGATAGAAAAGGACTGAAATTCTGGCACTGTGTTGATTAATGCCAGAGAACTGAAGACAAATCCTCCATGTCCATGCATACTTCTTACAAGTGGCATTGTTATTTTATGTTTGTGAGGAAAGGTTACACTTAGAACATCTAGGTCTTACACCACTCTGAGAAGCAAGACTCGGCCTGCAGCCCACACTCCAAAACAGCGCTCGTCTCTCCAAATTGGAAGTAGTCTTAGTGATGCTCCAGCCAATATGCAGGCTGGCTTATTTCATCTCCCTGGTCCAGCCTCAGTCTGTCTTGTGTGCAGGGAACTGCACTATGTTTATTTCTTCTTTGATTTACAGTTTTGGGATAGGACGCAGTGGAGAAAAGAGCAAGAGTGAAGTAGATGATTTGGCAGCTGTAGTTTGTGCTGAGAGAGATTTGTAGAGTGTTAAGAGGTATACGAATGGCTCTATGAGATGTCTCTAATGACTGTGGCTCAGAAGGGCCAGGTGTATCCGCATTAGTACAATAATCCAGAGCTGTGCAGGTCTCTAGCTAAAAATATTTTCAGACCTATACATGTCATATATATATATATATATATAGAGAGAGAGAGAGATAAAGATAGAGAGAGACACTGATATAGTCATTTTCTACAATTGATTCGATATGACATTCAGACAATTGATTGCTAAAACCTGGAGAGAAACTGTGCATCAGGAAAAGAATTGTCCAAATGAGTAAAATCTCCAAATCATTAGCTCTATGCAGCTCCAATGGTACCCAGCGAAATAGGCTCCAGTAGGAACTCATCCAGGAGACTCTCCACATGGACAGGCGCCAGAAGTTTCCTAGTCTGGCAACACACACAGGGCAGCTGCTAGTTCCCAGTGCAAGCCTCTGGGCAAAAACCTCTCCCTCTTCAGTGTCATTACTTCTGAAAATAAGAAAAGTGACCAAGGGCCAAGGAGAGCTACAATGGTGTCAATATTGAGCTGTAAATCAGAATGTGCCAAGTGTTTTGCACAAAATCACCTGGCCACAGTGATTCTGTTGTTCTCTCTGTCTCTCTCTCCCTCACACACACACACACACAAACACACAAAAACACACTCTCACAGTCACACACACGCACACATCCACAGAGACACAGGCACATACGCAGATATACACATGCGCACGGGACAGTTTCTGCAAGCCAAGGCCCAGGGATGAACCCTGCTTCACACTTCCTGGAAGCACGCTCAGCCTTTTAAGGCCAGCTCTGACTTACAAAGCTGAGGCTCCAGAAAACTAGGTGAAATCGCCAACAAAACAAGCCAGAGCTCAGCAGTGCCCTGGTGACTCTCTTTGTATATCTGGGCCTGTCATTAAAATAATATATAGGTTAAATATTAATGAGTGCAGGCAGACTGAGTGAGAGCCTGTGAGAATCAGAGACAGAGTAGGCAAGAAGAGAAACAGAAGAGTTGGAAAGAGACCAGAAGCCCAAAACCTCTCACACTGTGTTCATACATGACAGGTTCAATCCTGAGCTGCAGAGATTGTAAGGCAGCAGTCTCATGTCCACTGACCCGAGACAACCCCAGCCTTCACCATATGTGTGTACTATTTACGACAGGATATGTATTGTGAGTGTAAACTTCCCTTCAATTATAAGAGAAATATCTATCAAGCAGAAGAAATGACCCCTCATGTTATATAGGACTCAATAAATAAATAAATAAATATGCAAATAAATGGGCATGATCTAGGAGGAATTGAAAAATATGAAAAATAAAAACAAAAAGCACAAGAACACCTGATTACAGCAGAAATTGGAAACCATCTGCTGAGAAACAGAGGGCTGCTTCAAAAATTCCGAGACACTTCAGAGTCCAGGGAAATTAAGATTTCAGGAGAATGAAAAGAAAATCATATGTACTGAAGCTTACACTAGAGAAAGGAGGCAAGTTCTGTACTATGATATTTACAATAAGGATGCTGATAGAAATGCTATTAGAAATGATACTGGAAGGTTCTATTATTTATAATTGTATATGAATCCTGCTACAACTAGGTGGCCAATTATTAATAAAAACGGAAGCTGTTAAAATGTATTAATTCTGATAAAGATCAATTACATAGGTCGACAATTCTAAAAATGACACATATATATATATATATATATATATATATATATATATATATATATATATATATATATAGTGTGTGTGTGTGTGTTTATTATAAAGTCTGACAAATAATGCCATGGATATGAGGAGACAGAATATGACTTGTGTCAGAGAGACTTACAAAGCTGGGACTCCAGTAGCCTAGGAGAAATCACCAACACAACAAGACAGAGCTCAGCAGTGCTCTGGCAACTCTCTTTGTATATCTGGGCCTGCCAATAAAATAAGGATATAAGTAAAATATTACTGAGTGCAGACAGAGTGAGTGAGAGCCTGTGAGAGTCAGAGACAGAGAAGGAGAGAAAAGAAATAGATGAGTTGGAAAGTGACTAGAAGTCAAAAACCTCCTACACTGTGTTCATTGATGACAGGGTCAAACCTGGCTTGTTGAGATTGTAAGGCAGCAGCTCTCATGCCCACAGACCCCATACAGCCCCATCCTTCACCATATGCTTTACTACCAGACCTGACATTAATGTGTGTGTGAGTGTGTGTCTGTCTGTCTGTGTGGGTCTGGGTAAGGCAATTGCTCCTGTGGCCTCACATCCCTGATCATGGTGTCCTGGTGTCCACATATCACACTCAGAGAGATTCCCAGAAGTAGGCATGCATGAGTGTCCCATACAAAGTCGCTCTGCTTGCAGGAAGCAAAAATAAGTAAAATATTAGTGAGTGCAGAAAGAGTGAGTGAGAGCCTATGAGAGTCAGAGACAGAGATGGCGAGAAGAGATATAGCAGAGTTGAAAACAGACCAGAAGACAAAATCCCCCTAGACTGTGTTCATTCATGACAGGTTCAAACCTGGGTTGTAGAGATTGTAAGGCAGCAGCTCTAATGCCCACAGACCCCAGACAACCCATGCCTTCACCATATGTGTGTAGTACTTTCCCCAGGAAATGTATTGTGCATCAAAAGTTCCCTTCAATTATAAGAGGAAATCTATCAAGCAGAAGAAATGTCCCCTCATGTGATACCTGACCAAATACATCAATATGCAAATAAATGGGGATGATCTAGGAGGACTTGAAAAAATAAAAAAAAATGAAAACAAAAACCACAAGAAGACCTGATTACAGCAGAAACATAGAAACCATCTGCTGAGAACCAGTGGGCTGCTTCAAAAATTCCCTAACACTTCAGGATCCAGGGATACTAAGATTTCCAGAAAAAGAAAACAAACACATACGTATTGAGGCTTACATTAGAAAAAGAAGGAATTTTCTGGGCTATGATAATTACAATAAGGATGCTGATAGAAACACTATTAGAAATGCTACTGGAAGGTTCTATTATTTATATTTGTATTATGCTGCTCCAACTATATGGCCTATTATTTCTGAAAAACTAGGCTGTTATAAAAGTGGTATTTCTGAATAAAGGTCAAATACATATGTCAACAATTCTAAAAATGACAGATATATAAATATATATGTATATATATTCATATCTTTAATATAAACATTGAGTGATACTGGCATGGAAAAGAGGAGACAGAATATGGCTTGTGTCAGAAAGACTTACAAACTGAGGCTCCAGTAGCCTAGGTGAAATCGCCAACACAACAAGCCAGAGCCCATCAGTAAAATACGTATATAAGTAAAATATTAATGAGAGAAGACAGAGTGTGTGAGAGCATGTGAGTATTAGAGAGAGAGAAGGCGAGAAGAGGAATAGATGAGTTGGAAAGAGACCAGAATTCAAAAACCTCCTACATTGTGTTCATTGATGACAGTTTTGACAGGTTCAAACCTGGCTTGTAGAGATTGTAAGGCAAAGCTCTCATACCCACAGACCCCAGACAGCCCCAGCCTTCACCATATGCTGTACTACCAGACCTGACAGTATTGTGTGTGTCTGTCTGTCTGTCACTGTGTGTGTGTGTGCTCAGAACTCACCTATAGTAGTCTAAGAGCAAGGTGGCAAGGTAGCCAGCCTCACCTGCAACTTATGTAAAGAGAACCTAACTGGTCAGGGAAAGCCAGTGAGCCCAGATTCTGGCTCAGAAAGAATGCATATGCAAAGGGACTCTCATGTCTCGCTCTACTGAGTTCCTGATTCAATCCCATGCCTCACTATCATGCAAACACTGCCAATGGGGGAAGCTGGAGCACCCCTCAGAATTCAGGGGCATGACCCTGTCCAGTCACGTTTGGCTGCATACTCAGCCTGCAGCCTCCCAGTCCACTTCTCAGTGCACAGTAGATCACAAGCCTAGAAAGAACCCAGAAAGAGTTCCAACATAGATGGGAACTGTGTTTGACCAAACAATAGTGGATGAACACAGCCCCTTACAACTCCCCTTTGGGTCCGGCTAAGGCAATTGCTCCTGTGGCCTCACAATCCCCGATCATGGTGTCCTAGTGTCCACACATCACACTCAGAGAGATTCCCAGAAGTAGGCATCCATGAGTGTCCCATACAAAGTCGCTCTGCTTGCAGGAAGCACAAACTCCCCGGGCCCTTGCTATGGAGAGACAAAAGGAAGATGGATGCCTCCATTGGCTGAATTTGGAGGTTGCAGTGGAGATCACAGCCTCGCCCCTCACCTGAGGGCCTGGCTGCTTCTAATAAAGGCAATTGGAAACACCTGTTACCACTTGGGGCCTGAGGACATACTCAGGAATCCCTCCAGGAGCTAGCAGGCTGGCAGACCTCCAGACCCCGGGATAGCTTTGCTCATAGTTGGGAGGGCCTTCTGGCCAGAGGTGAGAATATACCCTAGATAGAAGAAAGAACTTCAGGTTTCAAAAGGTTTTGGAATCCCAGGAGGCACTTGGAAAAGACATTTCACAGTCATCAAAACACCCTCTTTCTGAACCCTGGAAGCTTCCGTTTTGACAGGAAAATCTGGACACTGGTGTGGACATCAGTACCACAGGTCCTTTTCATTCGGCCCAATAGAGGGAAAGCACAATGTGTGTGCCAGGGTGGTAGAGTTTCACTTCCCTTGACCTGGGCTCTCATGGAATAAGGACAAGGATGTGGTGCAGGAAATTGAGGAGGGCTGCATTTAGGCCTAGTGTCAGCCACAGGGCCCTGGAGAATGGGAGTCAAGCACAGAGGGCCTGGACAGCTGCAGCTGGAGATGGACATATGCCTGTTACCTACAGCAGGAACGCTGTCTCCTAAGTTCTCCTCTGGACTACGCCATATGCACAATACTAAGTAATCCAAATGGCAAAGAAAGGAAAACTTCAACACCAGAAAGACCTAGTTCACGATGCATGCACTGACTTCCGCGAAGGGTCCAGGGAAGAAGGCACATAGAGACAGTCAGAGAGACAAAATAACAGTGACTGAAAAGGACAAATTCTGGCCCTATGTTGATCAGTGCCAGAGAACTGAATACAAACCCTCCATTCCCATGCATACTTCTTACAAGTGGCATTGTAGTTTTATGTTTGTGATGAAAGGTTACACTTAGAACATCTAGGTCTTAGCACACTCTGAGAAGCACACATGGCCTGCAGCCCACTCTCCAAAACTGCCCTTGCCTCTCCAAATTGGAAGTAGTTTTAGTGATGCTCCAGCCAAATGCAGGCTGGCGTATTTCATCTCCCTGGTCCAGCCTCAGTGAACTGAACTATGTCTATTTCTTCTATGATTTACAGTTTTGGGATAGAACTCGGTGGACAAAAAGAGCAAGAGGGAAGTAAATGATTTGGCAGCTGTAGTTTGTGCTGAGAGAGATTTGTAGAGTGACAAGAGGTAAACGAATGGCTCTGTGAGATGTCTCTCATGACTGTGGCTAAGAAGGGCCAGGTTTATCTGCATTACTACCTGAATCCAGAGCTGTGCAGGTCTCTAGCTAAAATATATTTTCAGAGAGAGATAAAGAGCAAGACACTGATGTAGTCATTTTCTACAATGGATGCGATATGACATTCAGACAATTGATTGCTAAAACCTGGAGAGAAACTGTGTATCAGGAAAAGAACACTCAAGTAAAAGGTCAAAGTTTCATGGGTGGAGGGGAGAAGTGTTAAGTTTCTGGCATATGAAGGTGAGAAGTGCCTAGAGCAGATAGATAGTTACATGGACAACGAAGGGTGCATGGGTTGGAGGCACTGCTGGTGGAGATGCTAGGGAAATATGTGGAAGCCCAGGACCCTGTTTTGAGCCCCTGCTCACCACTTACCCAGCTAGGGAAAAGCTTAGCTAGTGTCAAATAAGAACTGCAGCTGTTTCTCTGTCTCTCTTCCTGCTTGGGCCATGCTATCTCAATTTATGACTGTTTCCTTCTCCTCAATAAGAAAGTTGCAAATGATGTACAGAAATACAGGGAAAGTGGGAAAAATTACCCCCGTGCCCACTATTACATGTAACTGTTGACTGTAAACCATTCATCCCCCAAGAAAGAACAGAGTAAATATCTGTGATGTTAAAAACATTGTACGTTAAATAGTGAACATTCTTTAGAGCCATGCAATACTAATTCATTGTGCATTGTATGTCACTGTCAAAAACATTGCAGTAGTAGTTGTAGTAGTGTGTAGTATCTGCAAAATGAAATGTATTGTGTGTCAAAAGTTCCCTTCAATTATAAGAGAAAATCTATCAGGCAGAAGAAATGACCCCTCATGTAATATGGGACTAAATAAATAAATAAATAAATAAATAAATATGCAAATAAATGGGGATGATCTAGGAGGATTTGAAAATAATAAAAACAGAAACCACAGGAAGACCTGATTACAGCAGAAATATAGAAAATGTCTGCTGAGAAACAACGGGCTGCTTCAAAACTTCCCTGACACTTCAGGGTCCAGGCAAATTAAGAATTCCCGAGAATGAAAAGAAAGGCATACGTATTGAAGCTTACACAAGAAAATGGAGGCAAGTTCTGTGCTATGATAATTACAATGAGTATACTGATAGAAAGGCTATTGGAAATGCTCCTGGAAGGTTTATAATTTATAATTGTAGTGTATCCTCCTCCAACTATGTGACCAATTATTTATGAATAAGGAGGCTCTTATAAAAGTGGTAATTCTGCATTAAGATCAAATAAAAAGGTCTACAATTCTAAAAAATGACTGATATATATATATATATGCATATATATATGTACATATATGTAAGTGTATCTTTATTATAGACTCTGAGGGATACTGGCATGGCTATGAGGAGACAGAGTATGGCTTGTGCCAGAGAGACATACAAAGCTGAGGCTCCAGAAAACTAAGTGAAATCACCAACAAAACAAGCCAGAGCTCAGCAGTGCCCTGGTGACTCTCTTTGTATATCAGGGCCTGTCAGTAAAATAAGTATATAAGTAAAATATTAATGAGTGCAGATAGAGTGAGTGAGAGCCTGTGAGAGTCAGAGACAGAAGGCAAGAAGAGAAATAGAAAAGTGGGAAAGAGACCAGAAGTCAAAAACCTCTCACACTGTGTTCATACATGACAGGTTCAAACCTGGGTTGTAGAGATTGTAAGGCCGCAGTCTCATGTCCCCAGACCCCCCCAGCCTTCACCATATTTGTGTAGTATTTACGCCACAAAATGAATTGTGAATGTAAACTTCCTTTCAATAATAAAAGAAAATTCTGTCAAGCAGAAGAAATTACCCCTCATGTAATATAGGACTAAATAAATATGCAAATAAATGGGGATGATATAGGAGGATTTGAAAAAAAAAGAAAAATAAAAACAAAAAGAACAAGAAGACCTGATTACAGCAGAAAATGGAAACCATCTGCTGAGAAACAGTGGACTGCTTCAAAAATTCCGAGACACTTCAGAGTCCAGGGAAATTAAGATTTCAGGAGAATGAAAAGAAACTCATATGTACTGATGCTTACACTAGAGAAAGGAGGCAAGTTCTGTACTATGATAATTACAATAAGGATGCTGATAGAAATGCTATTAGAAATGCTACTGGAAGGTTCTATTATTTATAATTGTATTGAATCCTGCTCCAACTAGGGGGATAATTATTAATGAAAAAGGAATCTGTTATAAATGTGTTAATTCTGATAAAGATCAATTACATAGATTGACAGTTCTATAAATGAGACATATATGTATATGTATATATATATATATATATACATATATATATGTTTATTAAAAGTCTGAGATATACTGACATGGAAATGAGGAGACAGAATATGGCTTGTGTCATAGAGACAAAGCTGTGGCTTCAGTAGCCTAGGTGATATCACCAACAAAACAAGCCAGAGCTCAGCAGTGCTCTGGTAACTCTCTTTGTATATCTAGGCCTGTCAGTAAAATAAGTATATAAGTAAAATATCAATCAGTGAAGACAGAGTGTGTGAGAACATGGGAGAGTTAGAGACAGAGAAGGTGAGAAGAGAAATAGATAAGTTGGAAAGAGACCAGAAGTCATAAACCTCCTACACTGTGTTCATTGATGGCAGGTTGAAACCTGGCTTGTAGAGATCGTAAGGCAGGAGCTCTCATGCCCACAGACCCCATATAACCCCAGCCTTCACCATATGATGTACTACCAGACCTGACAGTAATGTGTGTGTGTGTGTGTGTGTGTGTCTGTCTGTCTGTCTGTCTCTGTGTGTCTGTATGTGCTCAGAGCTCACCTATAGTAGTCTCAAGGCATGGGTGTCAAGGTAGCCAGCCTCACCTGCGACTTATGTACTAAGAACCTAGCTGGTCAGGGCCAGCCACCTACCCCATATACTGGATAAGCAAGAATGCATATGCAAAGGTACTCTCATGTCTCCCTCTCCTGTGTTCCCCATTCAATCCCATGCCTCACTATCATCAAAACACTGCCAATGGTGTAAGCTGGGGCACCCTTCGGAATTCAGGGGCTTGACCTGTCCAGTTTAATTTGGCTGCCTACTCAGCCTCCAGACTCTCAGTCCACTGCTCAGGGCAGCAGATTACCAGACCAGAAAGAGCTGTTTCAACATAGATGGGAACTGTGTTTGACCAAACAATAGTGGATGAACCCTGCCCTCACACCTACTCTTTGGGTCCGGATAATCAATTGCTCCAGTGGCCTCACAATCCATGATCATGGTGTCCTTGGGTCCACACATCACACTCAGAGAGATTCGCAGAAGTAGGCATGCATGAGTGTGCCATACAAAGTCGCTCTGCTTGCAGGAAGCACAAACTCCCCGGGCCCTTGCTATGGAGAGACAAAAGGAAGATGGATGCCTCCATTGGCAGAATTATGAGCTTCCAGTGGAGATAATGGCACCGCCCAGACCTGAGGGCGTGGCTGCTGCTAATAAAGGCAATTGGAAACACCTGTTACCACTTGGGGCCTGAGGACATACTCAGGAATCCCTCCAGGAGCTAGCAGGCGGGCAGACCTCCTGACCCCAGGATAGCTGTGCTCCAAGTTGGGGGGGGGACTTCGGGCCAGAGGTGTGAATATTCCCTAGATACAAGAAAGAACTTCAGGTTTCAAAAGGATTTGAAACCCCAGGAGGCACTTGGAAAAGACATTTCTCAGTCATCAAAACACCCTCTTTCTGAACCCTGGAAGCTTCCTTTTTGCGTTCAAAATCTGGACACTGTTGTCGCCATCAGTACCACAGGTCCTTTACATTCAGCCCAAATAGAGGGAAAGCACAATGTGTGTGCCAGAGTGGTAGTGTTTCACTTTTATTGACCTGGGCTCTTATGGAATAAGGACAAGGATGTGGTGCAGGAAATTGAGGAGGGCTGCATTTAGGCTGAGTGTCAGCCACAGGGCCCTTGAGAATGGAGTCAAGCACAGAGGGCCTGGAAAGCTGCAGCTGCAAATGGACATATGCCTGGAACCTGCAGCAGCAATGCTGTCTCCGCAGTTCCCCTCTGTACTACACCATGTGCAGGAGACTAAATAATGCAAAGGCAAAGAAAGGAAAATTTCAACACCAGGATGACTGAGTTCACGATGCATGCACTGACTTCCAGTAAGGGCCCAGGGAAGAAGGCACGTAGAGACAGTCAGTGAGATAGAGTGACGAGACAAAAAAAGACTGAAATTCTGGCCCTGTGTTAATCAGTTCCAGAGTACTGAAGACAAACCCTCCATGCCCATGCATACTTCTTACAAGTGGCATTGCTATTTTATGTTTTTGAGGAAAGGGAACACTTAGAACACCTAGGTCTTAGGCACTCTGAGAAGCAACACATTGCCACAGCCCACTCTCAAAAACTGCCCCCGCCTCTCCAAATTGGAAGTAGTCTTAGTGATGCTCCAGCCAAGATGCAGGCTGGCATATTGCATCTTCCCGGTCCAGCCTCTGGCTGACTTGTGTGCAGGGACTGCACTATGTCTATTTCTTCTTTGATTTACAGTTTTGGGATAGGACTCGTGGACAAAATGAGCAAGAGGGAAGTAGATGATTTGACAGAGGTAGTTTGTGCTGAGTGAGATTTGTAGTGTGATAAATGATATGGCTCGGTGAGATGTCTCTCATGACTGTGGTTCAGAAGGGCCAGGTGTATCCACTTTACTACCCTAATCCAGAGCTGTGAAGGTCTATAGCTAAAAATATTTTCAGATCTACATGTTACACACACACACACACACACACACACACACACACACACACACATATATATATATATATATATATATATATATATATATATATATGGAGAGAGAGAGAGGGACACTGATGTAGTCATTTTCTACAATGGATTCGATTTGACATTCAGACAGTTTAATGCTAAAACCTGGAGAGAAACTGTGCATCAGGAAAATAATTGTTCAAAGGATTAGAATCTCAAAATCATTAGCTATATGCAGCTCCAACGGGACATAGCGAAAAAGGCTCGAGAAGGAACTCATCAAGGCGACCCTCCACTTGGACAGGCACCACAAGTTTCCTAGTCTGGCAACAGACACTGTGTATCTGGTATTTCCCAGTGCAAGCCTCAGGGCAAAAAACTCTCCCTCTGCAGTTTTTTTACATCTGAGAATAGAAAAGTGACCATGGGCCAAAGACAGCTACAATGGTGTCAATATTGAGCTGTAAATCAGAATGTACCAAGTGTTTTGAAAAAAATCACTTTATTATAAACTCTGAGTGATACTGGCATGGAAATGAGACAGAATACGGCTTGTGTCAGAAAGAATTACAAACTGAGGGTCCAGTAGCCTAGGTGTAATCACCAACACAACAAGCCAGAGCTCAGCAGTGCTCTGGTAACACTCTTTGTATATCTGGGCCTGGCAGTAAAATAAGTATATAAGTAAAATATTAATGAGTGAAGACAGAGTGTGTGAGAGCATGTGAGAGTTAGAGACAGAAGTCGAGAAGAGAAATAGATGAGTTGGAAAGAGACCAGAATCAAAAACCTCCTACACTGTGTTCATTGATGACAGGTTCAAAGCTGGCTTGTAGAGATTGTAAGGCAGCAGCTCTCATGCCCACAGAATCCAGACAGCCTAAGCATTCACCATATGCTGCACTACCAGACCTGACATTAATGTGTGTGTGTGTGTCTGTCTGTCTGTGAGTGTGTGACTGTGTGTGCTCAGAACTCACCTATAGTAGTATCAGAGCATGGGTGGCAAGGTAGCCAGCCTCACCTGCAACTTATGTACTGAGAACCTAGCTGGTCAGGGCAAGCCAGCTAGCCCAGATTCTGGCTAAGCAAGAATGCATATGCAAAGGGACTCTCATGTCTCGCTCTCCTGAGTTCTAGATTCAATCCCATGCCTCACTATCTATCATATAAACACTGCCAATGGGGGAAGCTGGGGCACCCTTCAGAATTCAGGGGCATGACCCTGTCCATTCACGTTTGGCTGCATACTCAGCCTACAGGCTCTCAGTCCACTTCTCAGTAGACAGCAGATTACAAGGCCAGAAAGAACCCAGAAAGACCTGTGTCTCAACATAGATGGGAACTGTGTTTGACCAAACAATAGTGGATGAACCCAGTCCCTTACATCTCCCTTTGTGTCCTGCTAAGACAATTGCACCTGTGCCCTCACAATCCCTGATCATGGTGTCCTTGTGTCCACACATCACACTCAGAGAGATTCCCAGAATGAGGCATCAATGAGTGTCCCATACAAAGTCTGTGCTTTTAGGAAGCACAGACTCCCCGGGCACTTGCTATGGAGAGACAAAAGGAATATGGATGCCTCCATTGACTGAATTAGGAGTTTCCAGGGGGAGATCACAGACCTCCCCTCACATGAGAGCCTGGCTGCTGCTAATATAGGCAATTGAAAACACCTGTTACCACTTGGGACCTGAGGACATAATACTCAGGAAACCCTCCAGGAGCTAGCAGGCTGGCAGACCTCATGACCCCAGGATAGCTGTGATCCTAGTAGTGAGGGCATTCTGGCCAGAGGTGAGAATATTCCCTAGATACAAGAAAGAAATTCAGGTTTCAAAAGGATTTGAAACCCTATTAGGCACTTGGAAAGGACATTTCACAGCTATCAAAACACCCTCTTTCTGAACCCTGTAAGCTTCCATTTTTCATGGAAAATCTGGACCCTAGTGTGGACATCAGTACCACAGGTCCTTTACATTCGGCCCAATAGAGGGAAAGCACAATGTGTGTGCCAGGGGGATAGAGTTTCACTTCTTTTGACCTGGGCTATCATGGAATAAGGACAAGGATGTGGTACAGGAAATTGAGGATGGCTGCATTTAGGCTGAGTGTCAGCCTCAGGGCCCTGGAGAATTGAAGTCAAGCACAGAGGGCCTGCACAGCTGTAGCTGGTTATCAACATATGCCTGTTACCTGCAGCAGGATCTCTGTCTCCTCAGTTACCCAATGTACTATGCCATATGCAGGAGACTGAATAATCCAAAGGGCAAAGAAAGGGAAATTTCAACACCAGGAAGTTGGTGTTAATGGTGCATACACTGACTTCCACAAGGGCCCAGTGAAGAAGGCACGTAGAGACAGTCAGAGAGACAGGATGACAGAGACAGAAAAGGACTGAAATTCTGGCCCTGTGTTGATCAGTGCCAGAGCAATGAAGACAAACCCTCCATGCCCATGCATACTTCTTACAAGTGGCATTGTTATTTTATGTTTGTGAGGAAAGGTTACACTTAGAACATTTATGTCTTAGCCCACTCTGAGTAGCAACACTTGGCCTGCAGCCCACTCTCCAAAACTGCCCTCGCCTCTCCAATTTGGAAGTAGTCTTAGTGATGCTCCAGCCAAGATGCAGGCTGGCATATTGCAGCTCCCTGGTCCAGCCTCAGACTGTCCTGTGTGCAGGGAACTGCACTATGTCTATTTCTTCTTTGATTTACAGTTTTGGGATAGGATTCGGTGGACAAAAAGAGCAAAAGGGAAGTAGAGGATTTGGCAGCGGTAGTTTGTGCTGAGAGAGAATTGTAGAGTGATAAGAGGAATACAAATGGCTCTGTGAGATGTCTCTCATGACTGTGGCTCAGAAGGGCCAGGTGTATCCGCATTACTACACTAATCCAGAGGTGTGCAGGTCTCTAGCTAAAAAATATTTTCATATCTCTACATGATATATATATATATATATCTATATCTATATATATATATATAGAGAGAGAGAGAGAGAGACTGATGTAGTCATTTTCTACAATGGATTCTATATGACATTCAGAAAATTGATTGCTAAAACCTGGAGAGAAACTGTGCATCAGGAAAAGAATTGTCCAAAGAAGGAAAATCTCAAAATCATTAGCTATATACTGCTCCAACGGAACAGATCGAAAAAGGCTCGAGAAGGATCTCATCAAGGAGACTCTCCACATGGACTGGCACCGCAAGTTTCCTAGTATGGAAACACACACAGGGCAGGTGCTAGTTCCCAGTGCAAACCTCAGGGCAAAAACCTTTCCCTCTTCAGTGTCTTTACATCTGAAAAGAAGAAAAGTGACCAAGGGCCAAAGAGAGCTACAATAGTGTCAATATTGAGCTGTAAATCAGAATGTACCAAGTGTTTTGCAAAAAAAAATCACTTTATTATACACTCTGAGTGATACTGGCATGGAAATGAGGAGACAGAATATGGCTTGTGTCAGAAAGACTTACAAACTGAGGCTCTAGTAGCCTAGGTGAAATCGCCAACACAACAAGCCAGAGCTCAGCAGTGCTCTGGTAACTCTCTTTGCATATCTGGGCCTGGCAGTAAAATAAGTATATAAGTAAAATATTAATGAATGAAGACAGAGTGTGTGAGAGCATGTGAGAGTTAGAGACAGAGAAGGTGAGAAGAGAAATAGATGAGTTGGAAAGAGACCAGAATTCAAAAACTTCCTACACTGTGTTCATTGATGACAGGTTCAAAGCTGGCTTATAGAGATTGTAAGGCAGCAGCTCTCATGCCCACAGAATCCAGACAGCCTAAGCATTCACCATATGCTGTACTAACAAACCTGACATTAATGTGTGTGTGAGTGTGTGTCTGTCTGTCTGTCTCTGTGTGTCTGTGTGTGCTCTGAGCTCACCTACAGTAGTCTCAGAGCATGGGTGACAAGGTAGCCAGCCTCACCTGCAACTTATTTACAGAGAAGATAGCTGGTCAGAGCAAGCCAGCTAGCCCAGATTCTAGGTAAGCAAGAATGCATATGCAAAGGGACTCTCATGTCTCTCTCTCCTGAGATCCCCATTCAATCCCATGCCTCACTATCATATAAACACTGCCAATGGGGGAAGATGCGGCACCCCTTAGAATTCAGGGGCAGGACACTGTCCAGTCAAGTTTGGCTGTCTATTCAACCTCCAAGCTCTCAGTCCACTGCTCAGGGCAGCAGATTACAAGCCCAGAAAGAACCCAGAGAGAGCTGTGTTTCAACATAGATGGGAAGTGTGTTTCACCAAACACTAGTGGATGAACCCGGCCCCTTACACCCACCCTTTGGGTCCGGCTAAGGCAATTGCTCCTGTGGCCTCACATGCCCTGATCATGGTGTACTGGTGTCCACTCATGACACTCCGAGAGATTCCCAGAAGTAGGCATGTATGAGTGTCCCATAAAAGTCTCTCTGCTTGCAGGAAGCACAAACTCCTCAGGCCCTTGCTATGGAGAGACAAAAGGAAGATGGATGCCTCCATTGGCTGAATTAGGAGCTTCCAGTGCAGATCACAGTCCCGCCCCTGACCTAAGGGCCTGGCTGATGCTAATACAGGCAATTGGAAACAGCTGTTACTACTTGGGCCCTGAGGACATATTCACTAATCCCTCTTGGAGCTAGTAGGCTGGCACACCTCCTGAATCCGAGATAGGTGTGCTCCTAGTTAGGAAGGACATCTAGCCAGAGTTGAGAATATTCCCTAGATACAAGAAAGAACTTCAGGTTTCAAAGGTATTTGAAACCCCAGGAGGCACTTGGAAAAGACATTTCACAGCCATCAAAACACCCTCATTCTGAACCCTGGAAGCTTCCGTTTTGCATGGAAAATCTGGACACTGGTGTGGCCATCAGTACCACAGATCCTTTACATTCGGCCCAATAGAGGGAAAGCACAATGTGTGTGCCAGGGGTATAGAGTTTCACTTCTCTTGATCTGGTATCTCATGGAATAAGGACAAGGATGCTGTGCAGGAAGGTGAGGAGGGCTGCATTTAGGCTGAGTGTCAGCTTCAGGGCCCTGGAGAATGTGAGTTAAGCACAGAGGGCCTGGACAGCTGCAGCTGGAGATGGACACATGCCTGTTACCTGCAGTAGGATCGCTGCCTCCACAGTTCCCCACTGTACTACGCCATATGCAGGAGATTAAATAATCCAAAGGGCAAAGAAAGGAAAATTTCAACACCAGGACGACCGAGTTAACGATGCATGCACTGACTTCCAGTAAGGGCCCAGTGAAGAAGGCACGTAGAGACAGTCAGAGAGACACAATGCCAGTGACAGAAATGGACTGAAATTCTGGCCCTGTGTTGATCAGTGCAAGAGCACTGAAGACAAATCCTCCATGCTCATGCAAACTTCTTACAAGTGGCATTGTTATTTTATCTTTGTGAGGAAATGATACACTTAAAACACCTAGGTCTTAGACCATTCTGGGAAGCAACACTTGGCCTGCAGCCCACTCTCCAAAACTGCCCTTGCCTCTCCAAATTGGAAGTAGTTTTAGTGATGCTCCACCCAAATGCAGGCTGGCATATTGCATCTCCCTGATCCAGCCTCAGCCTTCCTGTGTGCAGGGAACTGCACTATGTCTATTTCTTCTTTGATTTACAGTTTTGGGATAGGACTCGGTGGACAAAAAGAGCAAGAGGAAGTAGATGATTTGGCAGCCGTAGTTTGTGCTGAGAGAGATTTGTAGAGTGATAAGAGGTATAGGAATGGCTCTGTGAGATGTCTCTCATGACTGTGGCTCAGAAGGGCCAGGTGTATCCACATTTCTACAATAATCCTGAGTTGTGCAGGTCAATAGCTAAAAATGTTTTCAGACCTCTACATGTTACATATATATATATATATATATATATATATATATATATATATAGAGAGAGAGAGAGAGAGAGAGAGAGAGAGGGAGCGAGAGAGAGACCTGAAGCAGGAACTCTGTCTCCTAAGTTCTCCTCTGTATTACTCCATATGCAGGAGACTAACTTATCCTAAGGACCAAGAAAGAAAAATTTCAACACCAGGAAGACCGAGTTCACGATGCATGCACTTACTTTCATGAAGGGTCCAGGGAAGAAGGCACGTAGAGACAGGCAGAGAGACAGAATGACAGTGACAGAAAAGGACAAATTCTGGCCCTGTGTTGATCAGTGCCAGAGCACTGAAGACAAACCCTCCATGCCCATACATACTTCTTACAAGTGGCATTGTTATTTTATGTTTTTGAGGAAAGGTTACACTTAGAACATCTAGGTCTTAGTGCACTCTGAGAAGCAATACTTGGCCTGCAGCCCACTCTCCAAAACTGCCCTTGCCTCTCTAAATTGGAAGTAGTTTAGTGATGCTCCAGCCAAATGCAGGCTGCTGTATTTCATCTCCCTGGTCCAGCCTCAGCCTGTCCTGTGTGCAAGGAACTGAACTATGTCTATTTCTTCTTTGATTTACAGTTTTGGGATAGGACTCAGTGGACAAATAGAGCAAGAGTGAAATAGATCATTTGGCAGCTGTAGTTTGTGCTGAGAGAGATTTGTAGAGTGACAAGAGGTAAACGAATGTCTCTGTGAGATGTCTCTCATGACTCTGGGCAGAAGGGTCAGGTGTATCCGCATTACTACCCTAATCCAGAGCTGTGCAAGTCTCTAGCTAAAATATATTTTCAGACCTCTACATGTTATATATATATATATATATATATATATATATATATAGAGAGAGAGAGAGAGAGAGAGAGAGAGAGGCAGCAAGACACTGATGTAGTCATTTTCTACAATGTATGCGATATGACATTTAGACAATTGATTGCTAAAACCTGGAGAAAAACTGTGTATCAGGAAAATAATTGTCCAAAGGAATAAAATCTCCAAATCATTAGCTATATGCAGCTCCAACGGGACCTAGCTAAAAAGGTTCCAGAAGGAACTCATCCAGGACACTCTCCACATGGACAGGCACCACAAGTTTCCTAGTCTGGCAACACACACAGGGCAGCAGCTTGTTCCCAGTGCAACCTCAGGGCAAAAACCTCTCCCTCTTCAGTGTCTTTACATCTGAAAATAAGAAAAGTGACCAAGGGCCAAGGAGAGCTACAATGGTTTCAATATTGAGCTGTAAATCAGAATGTGCCAAGTGTTTTCCACAAAATCATGTGTGCCACAGTGATTCTGTTGTTCTCTCTGTCTGTCCCTCCATCACACACACACACAAACACACACACACACAAAAACAAACTCTCACTTTTACACACACGCACATATCCACAGAGGCACAGGCACAAACGTAGTTATACACATGCACACTGGACATCTTCTGCAAAGCAGGTTCCTGGGCTGAACCCTGATTCACAGTTTCTGGAAGCAGGCCCAGCCTTTTAAGGCCAGCTCTGAGCTCCCATTGGCAGGCTTACTTCAGAAGGCCTGCAGACAAGGCAGCAGCCATGCTCTGATAAGCCAGAGGACTACGCCATGCCCAGAACCCCTGCCAGCAATATCATTGGCCAGTGTGCTAGAACACGCACAGGAGTGTCAAGGCCCCTAGTCAGTGATTGGCCAGCAACCTTGAGCACCGCCCACACTGCCTTGTAGCATGCACATTGGGCAGCCTCTGGAAGTCACGCCCACCAGCCACTTCTGCTGGAAAGAGATGAGAATTCAAAAACCTCTTACACTGTGTTCATTGATGACAGGTTCAAAGCTGGCTTGTAGAGATTGTAAGGCAGCAGCTCTCATGCCCACAGACGCAGACAGCACCAGCCTTTACCATATGCTGTACTATCAGACCTGACAGTAATGAGTGTGTGTGTGTGTCTGTCTGTCTGTGTCTGTGTGTGCTCAGAACTCACCTATAGAAGTCTAAGAGCATGAGTGGGAAGGTAGCCAGCCTCACCTGCAACTTATGTACAGAGAACATAGCTGGTCAGGGCAAGCCAGCTAGCCCAGATTCTGGCTAAGCAAGAATCCACATGCAAAGGGACTCTCATGTCTCCCTCTCCTGAGTCCCCGATTCAATCTCATGCCTCACTATCATCCAAACACTTCCAATGGGGTAAGCTGGGGCACCCCTCAGAATTCAAGGGCAGGAGCCTGTCCAGTCACGTTTGGATGCCTACTCAGCCTCCAGAGTCTCAGTCCACTGCTCAGGGCAGCAGATTACAAGCCCAGAATGAACCCAGAAAGAGCTGTGTTTCAACATAGATGGGAACTGTGTTTGACCAAACAACAGTGGATGAACCTGGCCCCTTACGCCTACCCTTTGGGTCCGGCTAACTAATTGCTCCAGTGGACTCACAATCCCTAATCATGGTGTCCTGGTGTCCACACATCACACTCAGAGAGATTTCCAGAAGTAGGCATCCATGAGTATCCCATACAAAGTCGCTCTGCTTGCAGGAAGCACAAACTTCCCGGGCCCTTGCTATAGAGACACAAAAGGAAGATGGATGCCCCCATTGGATGAATTAGGACCTTTCAGTGGAGGTCACAGCCCCGACCCTCACCTGAGGGCCTGCCTGCTGCTAATAAAGGCAATTGGAAACACCTGTTACCACTTGGGGCCTGAGGACATACTCAGGAATCCTTCCAGGATCTAGTAGGCTGGCAGACTTCCTGAACCCGGCATAGCTGTGCTCCTACTTGGGAGGGCCTTAGGGCCAGAGGTGAGAATATCCCCTAGATACAAGAACGAACTTCAGGATTCAAAAGGATTTGAAACCCCAGGAGGCACTTGGAAAAGACATTTCACAGCCGTCAAAACACCCTCTTTCTGAACCCTTGAAGCTTCCATTTTGCGTGGAAAATCTGTACACTGGTGTGGACATCAGTACCACAGATCCTTTACATTCGGTCCAATCGAGGGAAAGCAAAATGTGTGTGTCAGGGTGGTAGAGTTTCACTTCTCTTGAACTGGGCTCTCATGGAATAAGGACAAGGATGCTCTGCAGGAAATTGAGGTGGCTGCATATAGGATGAGTGTCAGACCCAGGGCCCTTGGGAATGGGAGTCAAGCACAGAGGGCCTGGACAGTTGCAACTGGAGATGGACATATGCCTGTTACCTGCAGCAGGAACGCTGTCTCTTCAGTTCCCCTCTGTTTTACGCCATATGCATGAAACTAAGTAATCCAAAGGGCAAAGGAAGGTAAATTTCAACACCAGGAAGACGGTGTTCATGATGCATGCACTGACTTCCACGAAGGGTCCAGGGAAGAAGGCATGTAGAGACAGAGAGACAGAATGACAGTGACTGAAAAGGACAAATACTGGCCCTGTGTTGATCAGTGCCAGAGCACTGAAGACAAACCCTCAATGTCCATGCATACTTCTTAGAAGTGGCATTGTTATTTTATGTTTGTGAGGAAAGGTTACAATTAGAACATCTAGGTCTTAGCCCACTCTGAGAAGCAACACTTGGCCTGCAGCCCATTCTCCAAAACTGCCCTTGCCTTTCCAAATTGGAAGTAGTTTTAGTGATGTTCCAGCCAAATGCAGGCTTCTGTATTTCATCTCCCTGGTCCAGCCTCAGCCTGTCCTGTGTGCAGGGAACTGCACTATGTCTATTTTTTCTTTGATTTACAGTTTTGGGATAGGACTTGGTGGACAAAATGAACAAGAGGGAAGTAGATGATTTGGCAACTGTAGTTTGTGCTGAGAGAGATTTATAGAGTGACAAGAGGTAAACAAATGGCTCTGTGAGATGTCTCTCATGACTGTGGCTCAGAAGGGCCAGGTGTATCTGCATTACTATCTGAATCCAGAGCTGTGCAGGTCTCTAGCTAAAATATATTTTCAGAGAGAGATAAAGAGCAAGACACTGATGTTGTCATTTTCTACAATTGAAGCGATATGACATTCAGACAATTGATTGCTAAAACCTGGATTGAAACTGTGTATCAGGAAAAGAACACACAAGTACAAGGTCAAAGTTTCATGGGTGGAGGGGAGAAGTGTTAAGTTTCTGGCATATGGTTAGGGAAAATCTGGGATAATGTCAAATCAGAACTTCAGCTGTCTCTCTGTCTTTCTTCCTGCTTGGGCCCTGCTCTCACAGTTTATGACTGTTTCCTTCTCATCAGTAAGAAAGTTACAAATGATGTACAGAAATACATGGAAAGTGGGAAAATTACCCCCATGCCCACTATTACATGTAACTGTTGACTGTAAAGCATTTATCCCCCAAGAAAGAACAGAATAAATATTTGTGAGGTTAAAAACATTGTAGGTTAAATAGTGAACACCCTTTAGAGCCATGCAATACTAATCCATTGTGCATTGGATGTCACTGTCAAAAACAGTGCAGTAGTAATTGTGGTAATGTGTAGTATCTGCAAAAGGAAATATATTGTGTGTCAAAAGTTCCCTTCAATTATAAGAGAAAATCTATCAGGCAGAATAAATGACCCCTCATGTGATATGGGACTAAATAAATACATATGCAAATGAATGGGGATGATCTAGGAGGATTTGAAAAAAATAAAAACAAATACCACAGGAAGACCTGATTACAGCAGAAATATAGAAAATGTCTGCTGAGAAACAGAGGGCTGCTTCAAAACTTCCCTGAAACTTCAGGGTCCAGGCAAATTAAGAATTCCCAAGAATGAAAAGAAAGGCATACATATTGAAGATTACACAAGACAATGGAGGCAAGTCCTGTGCTATAATAATTACAATGAGGATAATAATAGAAAGGCTATTGGAAATGCTCCTGGAAGGTTTATAATTTATAATTGTAGTGAATCCTGCTCCAAGTATATGACCAATTATTTATGAATAAAGAGGCTGTTATAAATGTTGTTATTCTGCATTAAGATCAAATAAAAAGGTCAACAATTCTAAAAAAGACTTATATATATATATGTATATATGTATATATATGTACATATATGTAAGTGTATCTTTATTATAGACTCTGAGGGATACTGGCATGGCTATGAGGAGACAGAGTATGGCTTGTGCCAGAGAGACTTCCAAAGCTGAGGCTCCAGAAACCTAGGTGAAATCACCAACAAAACAAGCCAGAGCTCAGCAGTGCCCTGGTGACTCTCTTTGAATATCAGGGCCTGTCAGTAAAATAAGTATATAAGTAAAATATTAATGAGTGCAGACAGAGTGAGTGAGAGCCTGTGAGAGAGACAAAGAAGGCAAGATGAGAAATAGAAGAGAGGGAAAGAGACCAGAAGTCAAAAACCTCCCACACTGTGTTCATACATGACAGGTTCAAACCTACAGGGTTGTAGAGATTGTAAGGCCGCAGTCTCATGTCCACAGACCCCAGACCACACCAGCCTTCCCCATATGTGTTTAGTATTTACGACACGAAATGTATTGTGAGTGTAAACTTCCCTTCAATAATAAAAGAAAAATCTATCAAGCAGAAGAAATTACCCCTCATGTAATATAGGACTAAATAAATATGCAAATAAATGGGGATGATATAGGAGGATTTGAAAAAAATGAAAAATAAAAACAAAAAGAACAAGAAGACCGGATTACAGCAGAAAACAAACTATATGCTGAGAAACATTGGGCTGCTTCAAAAATTCCAGGGAAATTAAGATTTCAGGAGAATGAAAAGAAACTCATATGTACTGATGCTTACACTAGAGAAAGGAGGCAAGTTCTGTACTATGATAATTACAATAAGGATGCTGATAGAAATGCTATTAGAAATGCTACTGGAATGTTCTATTATTGATAATTGTATTGAATCCTGCTCCAACTAGGTGGACAATTATTAATGAAAAAGGAAGCTGTATAAATGTGTTAATTCTGATAAAGATCACTTACGTTGGTCGACGATTATATAAATTATATATATATATATATATATATATATATATATATATATATATATATATATATGTATATGTGTATTACAAAGTCTGAGATATACTGCCATGGACATGAGGAGACAGAATATGGCTTGTGTCATAGAGACTTACAAAGCTGTGGCTTCAGTAGCCTTCGTGATATCACCAACTAAACAATCCAGAGCTCAGCAGTGCCCTGGTAAATCTATTTGTATATCTGGGCCTGTCAGTAAAATAAGTACATAAGTAAAATATCAATCAGTGAAGACAGAGTGTGTGAAAGCATGTGAGAGAAATAGATGAGTTGGAAAGAGACAAGAATTCAAAAACCTCCTGCACTGTGTTCATTGATGGCAGGTTCAAACCTGCTTGTAGAGATTGTAAGGCAGCAGCTCTCATGCTCACAGACCCCATACAACCCCAGCCTTCACCATATGATGTACTACCAGACCTGACAGTAATGTGTGTGTGTGTGTGTGTGTGTCTGTCTGTGTGTGTCTGTATGTGCTCAGAGCTCACCTACTGTAGTCTCAAGGCATGGGTGTCAAGGAAGCCAGCCTCACCTGCAACATGTGTACAGAGAACCTAGCTGGTCAGGGCAAGCCTCCTACCCCAGATTCTGGCTAAGCAAGAATGCATATGCAAAGGTACTCTCATGTCTGCCTCTCCTGAGTTCCCGATTCAATCCCATGCCTCACTATCATCCAAACACTGCCAAGGGGTAAGCTGGGGCACACCTCGGAATTCAGGGTCATGATCCTGTCCAGTTACGTTTGGCTGCCTATTCTGCCTCCAGAATCTCAGTCCACTGCTCAGGGCAGCAGATTACCAGCCCAGAAAGTGCTGTGTTTCAACATAGATGGGAACTGTGTTTGACCAAACAATAGTGGATGAACCCGGCCCCTCACACCTACCCTTTGTGTCGGAAAAAGCAATTGCTCCTGTGGCCTCACAATCCCTGATCATGGTGTCCTGGTGTCCACACATCACACTCAGAGAGATTCCCAGAAGTAGGCATGCATAAGTGTCCCATACAAAGTCGCTCTGCTTGCAGGAAGCACAAAGTCCCCTGGGCCCTTGCTATAGAGAGACAAAAGGAAGATGGATGGCTCCATTGGATGAATTAGGAGCTTCCAGTGTAGATCACAGCACCGCCCCTCACCTGGGGGCCTGGCTGCTGCTAATAATTGCAATTGGAAACACCTGTTACCACTTGGGGCCTGAGGACATACTCAGGAATCCCTCCAGGAGCTAGCAGGCTGGCAGCCCTCCTGACCCTGGGATAGCTGTGCTCCTAGTTGGGCGGGACTTCGGGCCAGTGGTGAGAATATTCCATAGATACAAGAAATAACTTCAGGTTTCAAAAAGATTTGAAACCCCAGGAGGCACTTGGAAAAGACATTTCACAGCCATCAAAACACCATCTTTCTGAACCCTGGAAGCTTCCGTTTTGAGTTCAAAATCTGGACACAGTTGCGGCCAGCAGTACCACAGATCCTTTACATTCAGCCCAATAGAGGGAAAGCACAATGTGTCTGCCAGTGTGGTAGAGTTTCACTTCCCTTCACTTGGGCTCTCATGGAATAAGGACAAGAATGTGGTTCAGGGAATTGAGGAGGGCTGAATTTAGGCTGAGTGTGAGCCACAGGGCCCTGGAGAATGAGAGTCAAGCGCAGAGAGCGTGGATAGCCGCAGCTAGAGATGGACATATGCCTGTTACCTGCAGCAGGATCGCTGTCTCCTCAGTTCCCCTCTGTACTACGCCATATGCAAGAGACTAAATAATCCAAAGTTCAAAGATAGGAAAATATCAACACCAGGAAGACCGAGTTCACGATGCATGCACTGACTTCCAGGAAGTGTCCAGGGAAGAAGGCACATAGAGACAGTCAGAGAGACAGAATGACAGTGACTGAAAAGAACAGAAATTCTGGCCCAGAGCACTGATGACAAACCCTCCATGCCCATGCATACTTCTTACAAGAGGCATAGTTATTTTATGTTTGTGAGGAAAGGTTACACTTAGAACATCTAGGCCTTAGACCACTCTGAGAAGCAACACTTGGCCTGCAGCCCACTCTCCAAAACTGCCTTTGCATCTCCAAATTGGAAGTAGTTTTAGTGATGCTCCAGCCAAGATGCAGGCTTGTATATTTCATCTCCCTGGTCCAGCCTCAGCCTGTCCTGTGTGCTAGGAACTGCACTATGTCTATTTCTTCTTTTATTTTCAGTTTTGGTATAGGACTCCATGGAAAAAATGAGCAAGAAGGAAGTAGATGATTTGGCAGCTGTAGTTTGTGCTGAGAGTGATTTGTAGTGTGACAAGAGGTAAAAGAATGGCTCTGTGAGATGTCTCTCATGACTGTGGCTCAGAAGTTCCAGGTGTATCCGCATTACTACCCGAATCCAGAGCTGTGCAGGTGTCTAGCTAAAATATATTTTCAAACCTCTACATGTTATATATATATATATATATATATATATATATATATATAGAGAGAGAGAGAGAGAGAGAGAGAGAGAGAGAGGGAGACTGATGTAGTCATTTTCTACAATGGATGCGATATGACATTCAGACAATTGATTGCTAAAACCTGGAGAGAAACTGTGCATCAGGAAAAGAATTGTCCAAAGGAGTAAAATCTCCAAATCATTAGCTATATGCAGCTCCAATGGGACCTAGCGAAAAAGGCTTGAGAAGGAACTCATCCAGGAGATGCTACACATGGACAGGCACCACAAGTTTCCTAGTCTGGCAACACACACAGGGAAGCTGTAGTTCCCTGTGCAAGCGTTAGGGCAAAACCTCTCCCTCTTCAGTGTCTTTACATCTGAAAAGTAAAATAGTGTCCAAGGGACAAGGAGAGCTACAATGGTGTCAATATTGAGCAGTAAATCAGAATGTGCCCAGTGTTTTGCACAAAATCTCCTGTGCCACAGTGATTCTGTTGTTCTCTTTCTCTCCCTACCACACACATACACATACACACACACAAACAAACACACACTCTCACAGTCACGCACGCACACATCCACAGTGGCACAGGCACAAATGGAGTTATACACATGCGCACTGGACAGCTTCTGCAAGGCAGGGCCCTGGGCTGAACCCTGCTTCGAACTTCCTGGAAGCTCGCCCACCTTTTAAGGCCAGCTCTGAGCTCCCATTGGCGGGCTTCCTTCAGAAGGCTGCTCTCTTTGTCCTGCCCTCGCAACTTCTCCTCTGTTCTAATTGGCCAGCTCTTGGTTCACGCCCCTAAGGGTGATGTTCCTCTTCTCTAATTGACCAGCTGTCTCTATGAATATGAACTGGCCCCTCACCTTTGGGGACAGTCTGCTGCCCTCTGAAGGCCCTGTTTCTGCCAACAAGACCCAACAGCTCCTGTCTGGACCCGTCATTAGGACACTGTCTGCTTGCACTAGGCTCGCCATGCTCTTGGGGCACACCCATAAACACTGTCTCCAATTTCGTAGCCCAGTGCCTCAGGGCACTTGCCCCATGGTGCCTTAGTCCCACACTGGAGCTGCCATCTTGTGGACACACAGCAGAATGCAGCTGAGCACAGTGATTCACAAGCTCACAGTAGAGTCATCCCAAAGAGAGAAATCCCTTCCACTTGCAAAGCCAAATGGGGGATCCCCCCACCCCACAGGAAAGAACAGATGTCTAGGGCACTCTACGTCAATTTCAACCTTGCTGTCCATGATCCACAAATCCGAGTTCTCCTCATTCCACAGAATCACTACACTCAACTATGGGCTTTGCTGCCAACTTGTGGACACACAACAGAATGCAGCTGAGCTCCCCCATGCCACTCCTCTTTGAGTCTACACAGAAAATTACACACAGCATGGGAATAGCAAAGGAAAGAACCCATCTGAGCACCACCTGGGAGAATGCACAGCAGTGTCCAGAATATCCATGTGCCATTCATATTTGAAAAACCACTTGTGCAGTGGAAACTTCCTTTGTCATTGCACAACCCAGTTCCTACGAATCTGTGTCAGGAATAAAGAAACAACAGCGGTAATCATAACTGAAACACACTTATATACACTTACACACACACACACACACACACACACACACCCTCCCACAGAGACGCACACACTTTTCCCTGAAATAACGTGGATTGGGGTTGCTGTTTTGCATTCAAGAAAAAGTTCAAAGTTTCATGGGTGAAGGGAGGATTGTTAAGTTTCTGGCATATGAAGGTGAGAAGTGCCTAGAGTAGATCAATAGCTACATGGACAACGAAGGGAGATTGGGTTGCAGGCACATCTGTTGGAGATGCCAGGGAACTATGTGGAAGCCCATGACCCCTTTTTGAGCCCCTGCTCACCACTTACCCAGCTAGGGAAAAGCTGGGCTAGTGTCAAATCAGATCTGCAGCTGTCTCTCTATCTCTCTTCCTGCTTGGGCCCTGCTCTCTCAACTTATGACTGTTTCCTTCTCCTGTATAAGAAAGTTACAAATGATGTACAGAAATACAGGGAAAGTGGGAAAAATTACCCCTGTGCCCACTAATACATGTAACTGTTGACTGTAAACCATTCATCCCCCAAGAAAGAACAGAATAAATATTTGTGAGGTTAAAAACATTGTAGGTTAAATAGGGAACATTCTTTAGAGCCATACAATACTAATCCATTGTGCATTGGATGTCACTGTCAAAAACAGTGCAGTAATAGTTGTAGTAGTGTGCAGTATCTGCAAAAGGAAATGTATTGTGTGTTAAAAGTTCCCTTCAATTTAAGAGAAAATCTATCAGGCAGAATAAATGACCCCTCATGTGATATGGGACTAAATAAATAAATAAATATGCAAATGAATGGGGATGATCTAGGAGGATTTGAAAAAAATAAAAACAAAAACCACAGGAAGACCTGATTACAGCAGAAATATAGAAAACGTCTGCTGAGAAACAGAGGGCTGCTTCAAAACTTCCCTGACACTTCAGGGTCCAGGCAAATTAAGAATTCCTGAGAATGAAAAGAAAGACATACGTATTGAAGCTTACACTAGAAAATGGAGGCAAGTTCTGTGCTATGATAACTACAATGAGGATATTGATAGAAAGGCTATTTGAAATGCTCCTGGAAGGCTTATAATTTATAATTGTAGTGAATCCTGCTCCAACTATGTGACGAATTATTTATGAAGAAGGAGGCTGTTATAAATGTGGTTATTCTGCGTTAAGATCAAATAAGAAGGTCAACAATTCTAAAAATGACTGATATATATATATATATATATATATATATATATATATATATATATATGTAAATATATGTATGTGGATCTTTATTATAAACTCTGAGGGATACATGCATGGCTATGCGGAGACAGAGTATGGCTTGTGTCAGAGAGACTTAAAAGCTGAGGCTGCAGAAACCTAGGTGAAATTGTGAACAAAACAAGCGACTCTCTTTGTATATCAGGGCCTGTCAGTAAAATAAGAATATAATTAAAATATTAATGAGTGCAGACAGAGTGAGTGAGAGCCTGTGAGAGTCAGAGACAGAGAAGGCAAGAAGAGAAATAGAAGAGTGGGAATGAGACCAGAGGTCAAAAACCTCCCACACTGTGTTCATACATGACAGGTTCAAACCGGGGTTGTCGAGATTGTAAGGCAGCAGTCTCATGTCCACAGACGCCAGACCACCCCAGCCTTCACCATATGTGTGTACTATTTACAACATGAAATGTATTGTGAGTGTAAACTTCCTTTCAATTATAAGAAAAAAATCTATCAAGCAGAATAAATGACCCCTCATGTTATATAGGACTAAATAAATAAATAAATATAGAAATAAACGGGGGTGATCTAGGAGGATTTGAAAAAAATAAAAAATAAAAACAAAATGGAAAAGAAAATGGAAACCATCTGCTGAGAAATAGAGGGCTGCTTCAAAAATCCCGAGACACTTCAGAGTCCAGGGAAATTAAGATGTCAGGAGAATGAAAAGAAACTCATATGTACTGAAGCTTACACTAGAGAAAGGAGGCAAGTTTCTGTACTATGATAATTACAATAAGGATGCTGATAGAAATGCTATTAATAATGCTACTGGAAGGTTCTATTATTTATAATTGTACTGAATCCTGCTCCAACTAGGTGGCCAATTATTAATGAAAAAGGAAGCTGTTATAAATGTGTTAATTCTGATAAAGATCAATTACATAGGTCGACAATTTTAAAAATGCCAAATATATATATTTATTTATTATAAAGTCTGAGAGTTACTGCCATGGATATGAGGAGACAGAATATGGTTTGTATCAGAGAGACTTACAAAGCTGTGGCTCCAGTAGCCTAGGTGATATCACCAACAAAACAAGCCAGAGCTCAGCAGTTCTCTGGTAACTCTCTTTGTATATCTGGCCCTGTCAGTAAAATAAGTATATAAGTGAAATATCAATGAGTGAATACAGAGTGTGTGAGAGTTAGAGACAGAGTAGGCGAGAAGAGAAATAGATGAGTTGGAAAGTGACCAGAAGTCAAAAACCTCCTACACTGTGTTCATTGATGACAGGTTCAAACCTGGATTGTAGAGATTGTAAGGTGGCAGCTCTCATGCCCAGAGACCCCATACAGCCCCAGCCTTAACCATATGCTGTACTACCAGACCTGACAGTAATGTGTGTGTGTGTGTGAGTGTGTGTCGGTCTGTCTGTGTGTGTCTGTGTGTGCTCAGAGCTCACCTATAGTAGTCTCAAGGCATGGGTGTCAAGGTAGTCAGCCTCACCTGCAACTTATGTACAAAGAACCTAGCTGTACAGGGCAAGCCAGCTAGCCCAGATTGTGGCTAAGCAAGAATGCATATGCAGAGGGATTTTCATGTCTCCCTCTCCTGAGTTCCTGATTCAATCCCATTCCTCACTATCATCTAAACACTGACAATGGGGTAAGCTGGGGCAACCCCTCAGAATTCAGGGGCATGAGGCTGAGTAGGGAGTCACATTTGGCTGCCTACTCAGACTCCATACTCTCAGTCCACTGCTCAGGGCAGCAGATTACAAGCTCTGAAAGAAGCCAGAAAGAGCTATGTTTTAACATAGATGGGAACTGTGTTTGACCAAACAATAGTGGATGAATCCGGCCCCTTACACCTACCCTTTGGTTCCGGCTAAGGCAATGGCTCCTGTGGCGTCACAATCCCTGACATTGGTTTCCTGGTGTCCACACATCACACTCATAGAGATTCCCAGAAGTAGGCATGCATGAGTGACCCATATAAAGTAGCTCTGCTTGCAGGAAGCACAAAAACCCCGGGCCCTTGCTATGGAGAGACAAAAGGAAGACGGGTGCCTCCATTGGCTGAATTAGGAGCTTCCAGTGGAGATCACAGGCCCGCCCCTCACCTGAGGGCCTGGCTGCTGCTAATAAAGGCAATTCGAAACACCTGTTACCACTTGGGGTCTGAGGACATACACAGGAATCCCTCCAGGAGCTGGAAGGCTGGCAGACCTCCTAACCCTGGGATAGCTGTGCTCCTTGTTGGTAGTGCCTTTGGGCCAGAGGTGAGAATATTCCCTAGATACAAGAAATAACTTCAGGTTTCAAAAAGATTTGAAACCCCAGGAGGCACTTGGAAAAGACATTTCACAGCCATCAAAACACCATCTTTCTGAACCCTGGAAGCTTCCGTTTTGCGTGGAAAATCTGGACACTGTTGTGGCCATCAGTACCACAGATCCTTTACATTCGGCCCAATAGAGGGAAAGCACAATGTGTGTGCAAGTGTGGTAGAGTTTCACTTCTCTTCACCTGGGCTCTCATGGAATAAGGACAAGGATGCGGTGCAGGAAATTGAGGAGGGCTGAATTTAGGCTGAGTGTCAGCCACAGGGCCCTGGAGAATGAGAGTCAAGCACAGAGGACCTAGACAACTGCAGCTGGAGATGTACATATGCCTGGAACCTGCAGCAGCAACGCTGTCTCCTCAGTTCCCCTCTGTACTACGCCATATGCACAAGACTAAGTAATCCAAAGGGCAAAGAAATGATAATTTCAACACCAGGAAGATGGAGTTCACGATGCATACACTGACTTCGAAGAAGGGTCCAGGGAAGAAGGCACATAGAGACAGTCAGAGAGACAGAATGACAGACACAGAAAAGGACTGAATTTCTGGCCCTGTGTTGATCAGTGCCAGAGCTTTGAAGACAAACCCTCCATGCACATGCATACTTCTTACAAGTGGCATTGCTATATTTGTTTGTGAGGAAAGGTTACACTTAGAACATCTAGGTCTTAGCCACTCTGAGAAGCAACACTTGGCTGGCAGCCCACTCTCCAATACTGCCCCCGCCTCTCCAAATTGGAAGTAGTCTTAGTGATGCACAAGCCAAGATGCAGGCTGGTGTATTGCATCTCCCTGGTCCAGACTCAGCCTGTCCTGTGTGCAGGGAACTGCACTATTTCTATTTGTTCTTTGATTTACAGTTTTGGAATAGGACTCGGTGGACAAAATGAGCAAGAGGGAAGTAGATGATTTGGCAGTGGTAGTTTGTGCTGAGAGAGATTTGTAGAGTGATAAACGGTATGGCTCTGTGAGATGTCTATCATGACTATGGCTCAGAAGGGCCACGTGTATCCACTTTACTACCCTAATCCAGAGCTGTGCAGGTCTCTAGCAAAAAAATATTTTCAGACCTCTACATGTCATATAAATATATATATATATATATATATATATATATATATAGAGAGAGAGAGAGAGAGAGAGAGAGAGAGAGACTGATGTAGTCATTTTCTACAATGGATTCGATATGACATTCAGACAATTGATTGCTAAAACCTGGAGAGAAACTGTGCATCACGAAAAGAATTGTCCAAAGGAGTAAAATCTCCAAATCATTAGCTATATGCAGCTCCAGCTGGACCGATCGAAAAAGGCTCGAGAAGGAACTCATCCAGGAGACTCTCCACATGGACAGGCACCACAAGTTTTCTAGTCTGGCAACACTCACAGGGCAGCTGATAGATCCCAGTTCAAGCCTCAGGGCAAAAACCTCTCCCTATTCAGAGTCTCAGAATTCAAAAACCTCCTACACTGTGTTCATTGATGACAGGATCAAATCTGGCTTGTAGAGATTGTAAGGCAGCAGCTCTCATGCCCACAGACTCCAGACAGCCCCAGCCTTCAACATATGCTGTACTACCAGACCTGATAGTAATGTGTGTGTGTCTGTCTGTCTGTCTGTCTGACTGTGTGTGTCAGTGTGCTCAGAGCTCACCTGTAGTAGTCTCAGAGCATGGGTGGCAAGATAGCCTGCCTCACTTGCAACTTATATACAGAGAACCTAGCTGGTCAGGGCAAGCCAGCTAGCCCAGATTCTGGCTAGCCAGAATACATATGCAAAGGTACTCTCATGTCTAAATCTCCTGAGTTCCCTATTCAATCCCATGCCTCACTATCTATCATCTGGGGTAAGCTGGGGCACCCCTTAGAATTCAGGGGCATGAGACTGTCCAGTCACGTTTGGCGGCCTACTCAGCCTCCAGGCTCTCAGACCACTGCTCACGGGAGCAGATTACAAGCACAGAAAGTACCCAGAAAGAACTGTGTTTCAACATAGATGGGAACTGTGTTCGACCAAACAATAGTGGATGAACCCAGTCCCTTACACCTACCCTTTGGGTCCGGCTAAGGCAAAATTGCTCCTGTGGCCTCACATCCCTGATCATGGTGTCCTGGTGTCCACACATCACACTCAGAGAGATTCCCAGAAGTAGGCATACATGAGTGTCCCAGAAAAAGTCGCTCTGCTTGCAGGAAGCACAAACTCCCAGGGCCCCTGCTATGGAGAGACAAAAGAATGATGGATGCATCCATTGGCTGAATTTGGAGCTTCCATTGGAGAACAAAGCCCCTCACCTCACCTGAGGGACTGCCTGCTGCTAAAAAAGGCAATTGGAACCACCTGTTACCACTTGTGCCCTGAGGACATATTCAGGAATCCCTCCAGGAGCTAGCAGGCTGGCAGACCTACTGACGCCTGGATAGCTGTGCTCCCAGTTGGGAGGCCCTTCTGGCCAGACGTGAGAATATTCCCTAGATACCAGAAAGAACTTAAGGTTTCAAAAGGATTTGAAAACCCCATGAGGCACTTGGAAAAGACATTTCACAGCCATCAAAACACACTCTTTCAGAACCCTGGAAGCTTCCGTTTTGTGTGGAAAATCTGGACACTGGTGTGGCCATCAGTACCACAGATCGTTTACATTCGGCTTAATAGTGGGAAAGCACAATGTGTGTGCCAGGGGGGTAGAGTTTCACTTCTGTTGACCTGGGCTCTCATGGAATAAGGAGAAGGATGCTGTGCAGGAAGGTGAGGAGGGCTGCATTTATGCTGAGTGTCAGCCTCAGGGCCCTGGAGAATGGGAGTCAAGCACAGAGGGCCTGGACAGCTGCAGCTGGAGATGGACACATGCCTGTTTCCTGCAGTAGGATCGTTGCCTCCTCAGTTCCCCACTGTACTACGCCATATGCACGAGATTAAATAATCCAATGGGCAAAGAAAGGAAAATTTCAACTCCAGGAAGACCGAGTTCACGATGCATGCACTGACTTCCAGTAAGGGCCCAGTGAAGGAGGCAGGTAGAGACAGTCAGAGAGACAGAATGACAGTGACAGAAAAGTACAGACATTCTGGACGTGTGTTGACCAGTGCCAGAGCACTGAAGATAAATCCTCCATGCCCATGCCTACTTCTTACAAGTGGCATTGTTATTTTATGTTTGTGAGGAAAGGTTACACTCAGAACATCTAGTTCTTAGCCACTCTGAGAAGAAACACTTGGCCTGCAGCCCACTCTCTAAAACTGCCCTCGCCTCTCCAATTTGTAAGTAGTCTTAGTCATGTTCCAGCCAAGATGCAGGCTGGAGTATTGCAACTCACTGGTCCAGCCTCAGCTTGTCCTGTATACAGGGAACTGCACTATGCTTATTTCTTCATTTACAGTTTTGGGATAGGACTTGGTGGACAAAAAGAGCAAGAGGGAAGTAGATCATTTGGAAGTGGTAGTTTGTGCTGAGAGTGATTTGTAGAGTGATAAGAGGTATAGGAATGGCTCTGTGAGATTTCTCTCATGACTGTGGTTCAGAAGGGCCAGGTGTATCCGCATTACTACAATAATCCAGACCTCTACATGTTACATGTTACATGTTTCAGACCTCTACATGTTATATATATATATATATATATATATATATATATATATATATATATATATATATATGTATTGATTGTTAAAACCTGGAGAGAAACTGCATCAGGAAAAGAATTGTCCAAAGGATAAAATCTCCAAGTCATTAGCTATATGCAGCTCCAACGGTAACAAGCAAAATAGGCTCAAGAAGGAACTCATCGAGGAGACTCTCCACATTGTCAGGCACCACAAGTTTCCTAGTCTGGCAACACACACAGGGCAGCTGCTATTTCCCAGTGCAAGCCTCAGGGCAAAAACCTCTCCCTCTTCAGTGTCTTTACATCTGAAAAGAAGAAAAGTGACCAAGGGCCAAGGAGAGCTACAATGGTGTCAATATTGAGCTGTAAATCAGAATGTGTCAAGTGTTTTGCAAAAAATCACCTGTGCCACAGTGTTTCTGTTGTTGTTTCTGTCTCTCCCTCCCTCACACACACACACACAAACACACACAAAAAAACTCCCACAGTCACACACACGCACACATCCACAGAGGCACAGGCACAGAGTTATACACATGCACACTGGACAGCTTCTGCAAGGCAGGGCCCTGGGCTGAACCCTGCTTCGCACTTCCTGGAAGCACACCTAGCCTTTTTTTAAATATTTTTTTATTTTATTTATTTAATCCCTTTTCTTGCCCTTATAGTTTTTTTATTATTGTAGTTATTATTGTTGTTGTTGTCGTTGTAGGATAGGACAGAGAGAAACGGAGAGAGGAGGGGAAGACAGAGAGGGGGAGAGAAAGATAGACACCTGCAGACCTCCTTCACCACCTGTGAAGCGATTCCCCTGCAGGTTGGAGAGCTGAGAGCCCAGAGAGAGAGAGGGGGGTGAGGGGGCTTTTTATTGGGCGACAACCATGGTGACATGTAGGCCCAGGATTGGTTGAAAGGGGGCATTCTAGGATTTTGTGGGGTGTTGAAAAACCTGGGGGTGGAGACTGCATCAGAATAACTCCTCAGCAACATCTCCTCCTACCCCTTTATATCTAAATAGACACAGTAAAGAAAAATGGAATGGAGCAGGCTTAAATGTTTTAGAGGAATGCCATGCTCAGGTGGGAAGATATAGGACTTTCTGTAGAGGAGGGAAGGCTTAAATGGCTGCGAACCTTGTGAGATTTATGCGTCCTCCTGTGCTCAACCCCTCTTTATAGAGAGAGACTTAACTGGTGAGCCTCATCTCATAGGTATAAGTGCAGCCTGCTCAACCATATCTTCACAATATCTCTACATCTTTTCTATCTTTATATCTAGTAATTGCATAAGATGTATAAAGTCTGTAAAAGACTATCATGGGGCAGAAACCTTTTGGGCATAAGCCTAAATGATATAACAAAATAGGAAGTGACAATTAGGGGAGTAGTAAAAGCCAGTGTGGTGTGAAGGGAAGGATTGGTGTGTAAAGGAACATTCCCTGCTTGGGTGGGGAAAGAGGCAAGGGTACATAATGAGGGGGAGGCGGGAGGAATGACCCACCAAACAGAGGGGCTATTTGGCATTGTATAGTCCTCAAGGCAATAGTCTGTAAAGTCTATGAATTACTCAGGATCAGTCTATGAAAAACCAGCAGCTTGAAGGGAAATAAGCTGCTTCAAAATTGTGTAAAATGTATATAGGGTATGTCAGAAAGTCCGATACAAGTCTCAGTCTGAAGTAGATGGCTAGGGGAAGAATTGGCAGGGGATGCAACGCTGCATGAGGGAGGTCAGCTGCTGGAATGTTGCTTTTCTGTAGATAGCCAGCTGGAACTGCCAACACGTGACCAGCAGGTCAGAAGCAGGAACGGGAACCAGGCACGAAGAAAGTTCTGTCCTTGGAGTCTGTGCATCAGGTTCTTCAGATCGCGTTGTGTGACATCTAGGGTTTCGGGGGGTGTGCCACAGTAGTCGTGTCATCTAGTGGGTGACATCAGGGTGTGCAGGGGTTCAAATGGTTTTTCCGGGATTCCTGTGAAAGAAACACAAACAGTCTGCTTCTCGTGGTTAATTTGAACTTGTAACAAGTTATAGGTTTGTTAAAGTTGATACCTCGATGATTATAATTGGCTTAGGAATCTCTTTATGATTTTATTTAAAGGTCATCTAATGTGACCTCCTGTAGCAGCCTCTACCGCAGGATCTTGAGACAAATTTTAGCTAAAATATGTATTTTAAACAGACTCAAATTGCTTAGAGAGTTAACACATATACATGACAATGATTTTAACGTTTACAGTGCCAGATTGATGCAAGATCTCTTGTGGATTAATTTCCACAAGATGGTTTACAGGGCACCTTTGGGGGCCCTTCAAAGGTGTCCTGTATATAAAATTTATATAGTTTAGTTTTGGGAATGAATAGTCACATTGAACATTTAGACTTTTACCTAAATAGTAAGTTACCTTAACAAATTAATTTTTACCTTGTCTGGTAAAAGCGTAGCTGTAGGGTTACACTTTTGACCGTTAATTTAGTGTTACCAAACTTGAGACATATCCATAAACATTTATTTATAACAAACTGGAGGAAAAGAACTTTTGTTATAAAAACACATTATTTAAAAACAAATTTAAATCTGTCATTAGTCACACAGTTTAAGACTAAACACTTACATATATACCAAAACTATATATAAAATTCAAAAGAGGGAGAAAGAAAAAAAATTTTGGAATGTTTCTGGACGTCTCCAGAAACTTTGGCTGCGTCCAGCATTTTTATATAAAGCCAATTACCTTTTAGAGTACTCCAAGCAGATGGGTCATGCAAAAAAAAAGTTTTTTTTTTTGTCATTCAACACACTCACTCACAAAAACAACTGGCCAGTAATAACATAAGACATAAAGGGAAAGGATAGGAGAGAGGTCTCTGTGAGCCAGAATTTATAGGTTCTGCCATGTAGTATTACGGGTCCTGGGATGTATCTTGCATCTGGTCCTCTTGTAGTATTTCTTGTTCTTCAGGAATAACAGCACCATCCTGCGGGTATTGTCATACATGGCGGGCAGGAACCCAGACAGGTTTAGAGAAATTTTGAGGAAAAATGCATGCGAAACCCCTTCCCATGTTCAATAATGGGTCAGGCCCTTTCCAAATTTTATAGAGTGGGTCTCTCCATTTCACCTTAATAGATGGGAGGGTAGATGGTGTTAGCCAGTGAAGAATAATAGGGGGTAAGGCCGAGTTATTGTAAATATTAAAGATATTTAACGTAGTTAAGGCTTTTGCTAGCTGGATATTGGGGGGATATGTTCCTCCTTTATCTTTCTTTAGTTGAGCCTTCAGAGTTTGATGGGCCTTCTCGACAATGCCTTGTCCCTGTGGATTGTAGGGAATGCCCGTGGTATGAGTAATATTCCAGAGGGAACAAAAATCTTTAAATTGTTTGCTTGTAAACATAGGTGCATTGTCTGTTTTCATAAATAATGGGACCCCATAACGGCAATACAAGAGAGCATATGGCTTACAAGCTTTTTAGCACTTTCTCCTGTCTGAGCTGTAGCCCACATAAATTTAGAAAAGGTATCAATTGAGACAAACACATATTTTTGTTTGCCAAAGTTTGGTATGTGGGTGACATCAATTTGCCAAATAGCATTAGATTTAAACCTCGGGGGTTAACCCCAAGGGTCTGGATAGCAGTTGTCTTTATGAGACATGCACAAGAAGAGCATGTAGCAAGGATATGTTTTAACTGTGGTACAGGAACATCAGGGAATCGAGCTCGAAGGCCTTTAAGATTAACATGGGTTAGAGAATGAAAATTAGCAGGATCAGAGACAGAGACTGGGAAAGTTCCTGTGGAGGCAAGGCGGTCAACTGTGGCATTCCCTTCGGACAGGGAACCAGGAAGAGGGCTGTGGGAACGAAGGTGTTGAATATACAGTGGTTGGGTTCGAGAACAGAGCATAGAGGCGATTTGAATCAAGAGAGGGGAAAGTGTGTTGTCATCAATTTTCACATAAGAACGAGCAAGCCATGGAAGTAAGTTAACAGTATACACACTGTCAGAAAAAAGGTTGAAGGATTCTGGTACAGCTTTTAGTGCAAGAAAAACAGCATAAAGTTCATTGTACTGAGGGGAATTATCAGGAAGCTCAGTAAAGAGAGGTTTAGGAGATTGTTTGCCTGGGTAATATATAAGGGCAGCAGCTCCCCTTTTTCCACCATCAGTAAAGACTGTAGGAGCAGAGGGAATGGGATCCCGAGAGAAAAGTTTAGGTGCTAGTAGAGGCAGAAGAGGTAAAGAAGCTATCAATTTATTAGAAGGAAAATGGTTATCTATTTGTCCTGGAAACCCCACGAAGCTTATGGCAAAGCGGGAATGATGGCGTATAAGCCACTCTGTATCTGTGAGAGAAAAGGGCAGAATGATTAAATCCGGTTCTTTCCCTAAGACCTGCACAGACCTATTTATCCCTTGGCGAACCATGAATGCTAGCGCGTCTATCTCAGTGAGGAGTCTTGGAGCTCCTCCTACTGGCGTGTGAAGCCATTCGAGAACCCCATGGTCTTGCCACAGTGCCCCTAACTACTGTGGGGGTGGAGTTGAAGATTAGAAGGTTTACCGGAGAGGTGGGGGAGAATCGAACAAGGTGCATGTCCTGGAGGGCCTGGTTAACCCTTTCCAGTGCCAAGGAGGCCTCAGGAGTTAACTTACGTTTTGAAGAGGGCTGTTTGTTTCCTTTCAACAGGTCAAACAGTGGTTGGAGGCAGCTTGTGGGCAGATAGAGATACTGCCTAATCTAATTTAAATTTCCTAGAAAACTTTGTAAAGAAGCAAGAGTAAGGTTAGAAGGGAAGGTAACATTAGGTTTTAAGGGACGAATTTGCGTTAGAGAAATCTCTAAACCTAGGAAGGATATTGGAGGGATTAGCTGTATCTTCTCAGGGGCTACATTAAGGCCACTTTTCTTTAATGCAGGAGTGAGAAAATCACGTAAGGCATAGAGATCTGTATCTGATTTTTCCCGTATTAAAATATCATCTGTATAATGAAAAATATTAAGGCCCTTAAGAATATATGGGACAAGGGCAGATTTAACAGCCTCCTGACAAATTGTAGGACTATTGGCCATACCCTGGGGCAGCACCACCCATTCAAATCTATCAGCAGGGCTGGCGTTATTAATAGATGGAACAGAGAAGGCAAAACTTTTACAATCGTGCGGATTCAAGGGGATAGAGAAAAAACAATCTTGTATATCAATAGCTATGATTGGAATTCCCGTGGGAATTGCAGAAGCAAGAGGCAAATCCCTTTGGGGGGAGCCCCAGACCTGCATGGTTTTATTTACTGCAAGGAGGTCTTGAAGGAGGCGCCATTTTCCCGAGCGCTTTTTAATCACAAAGACAGGAGTATTCCATGGACTTCGAGAATGACGAATGTGTCCCAATGACAACTGCTCAGGGACGAGCTCTTTTAAATTTTTTTTAAATTGAATGCTGTTCCAACTATATGGCCATTATTTCTGAAAAAATAGGCTGTTATAAATGTGGTAATTCTGAATTAAGGTCAAATACATAGGTCGACAATTCAAAAAATGACAGATATATAAATATATATGTATATATATATGTATGTATATCTTTATTATAAACTCTGAGTGACACTGGCATGGAAATGAGGAGTAAGAATATGGCTTTTGTCAGAAAGACTTACAAACTGAGGCTCCTGTAGCCTAGGTGAAATCACCAACACTACAAACCAGAGCTCAGCAGTGCTCTGGTAACTCTCTTTGTATATCTGGGCTTGTCAGTAAAATAAGTATATAAGTAAAATATAAATGAGTGAAGACAGAGTGTATGAGAGCATGTGAGAGTTAGAGACAGAGAAGGCGAGAAGAAAAATACATGATTTGGAAAGAGACCAGAATTCAAAAACCTCCTACACTGTGTTCATTGATGTCAGGTTCAAACCTGGCTTGTAGAGATTGTAAGGCAGCAGCTTTCATGCTTACAGACCCCAGACAGCCACAGACTTCACCATATGCTGTACTACTAGACCTGACAGTAATGTGTGTGTGTGTGTGTGTGTGTTGTGTGTGTGTGTGTGTGTCTGTCTGACTGTGTGTGTCTGTGTGTGCTCAGAGCTCCCTGTAATAGTCTCAGAGCATGGGTGGCAAGATAGCCAGCCTCACCTGCAACTTATGTACAGAGAACCTAGCTCGTCAGGGAAAGCCAGCTAGCCCAGATTCTGGCTAAACAAGAATGCATATGCAAAGGGACTCTCATGTCTAAATCTCCTGAGTTCCCTATTCAATCCCATGCCTCACTATCTGTCATCCGGGGGAAGCTGGGGCACACCTCAGAATTCAGGTTCATGAGCCTGTCCAGTCACGTTTGGCTGCCTACTCAGCCTCCAGGCTCTCAGTCCATTGCTCAGGGCAGCAGACTACAAGCACAGAAAGAACCCAGAAAGAGCTGTGTTTCAACATAGATGGGAAGTGTGTTAGACCAAACAATAGTGGATGAATCCAGTCCCTTACACCTACCCTTTGGGTCTGGCTAAGGCAATTGCTCCTGTGGCCTCACATCTATGATCATGGTGTCCTGGTGTCCACACATCACACTCAGAAAGATTCCCTATTTACAAGAAAGAACTTCAGGTTTCAAAAGGATTTTAAACCCCATGAGGCACTTGGAAAAGACTTCATAGCCATCAAAACACCCTATTTCAGAACCCTGGAAGCTTCCGTTTTGCGTGGAAAATGTGGACACTGGTGTGGCCATCAGTACCACAGGTCCTTTTCATTCGGCCCAATTGAGGGAAAGTAAAATGTGTGTGCCAGGGGAATAGAGATTCACTTCTCTTCACCTGGGCTCTCATGGAATAAGGACAAGGATGTGGTGCTGGTAATTGAGGAGGGCTGCATTTAGGCTGAGTACAGCCTCAGGGCCCTGGAGAATGGGAGTCAAGCACAGAGGGCCTGGAGAGATGCAACTGGAGATGGACATATGACTGTTACCTGCAGCAGATTCGCTGTCTCCTCAGTTCCCCAATGTACTATGCCATATGCAGGAGACTAAATAACCCAAAGGGCAAAGAGGAAAATTTCAACACCAGGAAGTCCGAGATCATGATGCATGCACTGACATCCAATAAGGGCCCAGAGAAGAAGGTACCTAGAGACAGTCAGAGAGACAGAATAACAGTGACAGAAAAGGACTGAAATTCTGGCCCTGTGTTGATCAGTGCCAGAGCACTGAAGACAAACCTTCCATGCCCATGCATACTTCTTACAAGTGGCATTGTTATTTTTTGTTTGTGAGGAAAGGTTACACTTAAAACATCTAGGTCTTAGCCCACTCTGAGAAGCAACACTTGGACTGCAGCCCACTCTCCAAAACTGCCCTCGCCTCTCCAATCTGGAAGTAGTCTTAGTGATGCTCCAGCCAAGATGCAGGCTGGTGTATTGCATCTCCCTGGTCCAGCCTCAGACTGTCCTGTGTGCAGGAAACTGCACTATGTCTATTTTTTCTTTGATTTACAGTTCTGGGATAGGACTTGGTGGACAAAAAGAGCAAGATGGAAGTAGATGATTTGGCAGAGGTAGTTTGTTCTGAGATTTGTAGAGTGATTAGAGCTATATGACTGGCTCTGTGAGATGTGTCTCATGACTGTGGCTCAAAAGGGCCAAGTGTATCTGCATTCTTACCCTAATTCAGAGCTGTGCAGGTCTCTAGCTAAAAAATTTTTCATACCTCTACATGTTATATATATATAGAGAGAGAGAGAGTGAGAGAGAGAGAGAGACAGAGAGAGAGAGACAGAGAGAGACTGATGTAGTCATTTTATACAATGGATGCGATATGACATTCATAAAATTGATTGCTAAAACCTGGAGAGAAACTGTGCAAGAGGAAAAGAATTGTCCAAAGAAGTAAAATCTCAAAATCATTAGCTATATGCAGCTCCAACGGGACAGAGCGAAAAAGGCTCGAGAAGGAACTCGTCAAGGAGACTCTCCACATGGACAGGCACCACAAGTTTCCTAGTCTGGCAACAGACACAGGGCAGCTGGTAGTTCCCAGTGCAAGCCTCAGGGCAAAAACCTCTCCATCTTCAGTGTTTTTACATCTGAAAAGAAGAAAAGTGACAAAGGGCCAAAGAGAGCTACAATGGTTTGAATATTGAGCTGTAAATCAGAAGGTACCAAGTGTTTTGCAAAAAATCACTTTATTATAAACTGTGAGAGATACTGGCATGGAAATGAGGAGACAGAATATGGCTTGTGTCAGAAAGACTTACAAACTGAGGCTCCAGTAGAGTAGGTGAAATCGCCAACACAACAAGCCAGAGCTCAACAGTGCTCTGGTAACTCTCTTTGTATATCATGCCCTGTCAGTAAAATAAGTATATAAGAAAAATATTAATGAGTGAATAGTGTTTGAGAGCATGTGAGAGTTAGAGACAGAGAAGGCGAGAAGAGAAATAGATGAGTTGGTAAGAGACCAGAATTCAAAAACCTCCTACACTGTGTTCACTGATGACAAGTTCAAACCTGGCATGTAGAGATTGTAAGGTAGCAGATCTCATGTCCACAGACCCCAGACAGCCCCAGCCATCACCATATTATGTACTACCAGTCCTGACAGAAATATGTGTATGTGTGTGTCTGTCTGTCTGTTTGTGTGCCTGTGTGTGGTCAGAACTCACCTAAAGTAGTCTCAGAGAATGGGTGACAAGGTAGCCAGCCTCACCTGCAACTTATGTACAGAGAACCTAGCTGGTTAGGGAAATCCAGCTAGCCCAGATTCTGGCTAAGCAATAATGCATATGCAAAGGGACTCTTATGTCTCACTCTCCTTAGTTCCCTATTCAATAACATGTCTCACTATCATCCAAACACTGTCAATGGGGGAAGCTGGGGCACCCCTCAGAATTCAGGGGCAGGACCTTGTCCAGTCAGGTTTGGCTGCATACTCAGCCTCCAGGCTCCCAGTCCACTTCGCAGGGCAGCAGATTACAAGCCCAGAAAGAACCCAAAAAGAGCTGAAAAATGGGAACTGTGTTTGACCAAACAATATTGGATGAACCCGGCCCCTTACACCTCCCCTTTGGGTCCAGCTAAGGCAATTGCTCCTGTGGCCTAACAATCCCTGAACATGGTGTCCTGGTGTCCACACAGCACACTCAGAGAGATTTCCAGAAGTAGGCATCCATGAGTGTCCCATACAAAGTCGCTCTGCTTGCAGGAAGCACAAACTCCCCGGGCCCTTGCTATGGAGAGACAAAAGGAAGATGGATCCATCCATTGGCATAATTAGGAGATTCCAGTGGAGATCACAGCCCGGCCCCTCACCTGATGGCCTGGATGCTGCTAATAAAGGCAATTGGAAACACCTGTTACCACTTGGGCCCTGAGGACATACTCAGGAATCCCTCCAGGAGCTAGCAGGCTGGCAGACCTCCTGAAACCAGGATAGCTGTGCTCCTAGTTGGGAGGGCATTCTAGCCAGAGGTGAGAATATTCCCTAGAAACAAGATAGAACTTCAGGTTACAAAAGGATTTGAAACCCCATGAGGGACTTTTAAAACACTGCCATCAGAACACTCTCTTTCAGAACCCTGGAAGCTTCCGTTTTGCATGGAAAATCTGGACACTGTTGTGGCCATAAGTACCACAGATCCTTTACATTTGCCCAATATGGGAAAGCACAATGTGTGTGCCAGGGGGATAGAGTTTCACTTCTCTTGACCAGGGCTCTCATGGAATAAGGACAAGGATGAGGTACAGGAAAATGAGGAGGGCTGCATTTAGGCTGAGTGTCAGCCTCAGGGCTCTGGAGAATGGGAGTCAAGCACAGATTGCCTGGACAGCTGCAGCTGGAGATGCACATATGCTTGTTACCTGCAGCAGGTTCGCTGTCTCCTCAGTTCCCCAATCTACTATGCCATATGCAGGAGACTGAATAATCCAAAGGGGAAAGAAAGGAAAATTTCAACACCAGGAAGTCCTAGTTCACGATGCATGCACTGACTTCCATAGGGGCCCAGTGAAGAAGGCATGTAGAGACAGTCAGAGAGATAGGATGACAGAGACAGAAAAGGACTGAAATTCTGGCCCTGTGTTGATCAGTGTCACGGCACTGAAAACAAACCCTTCATGCCCATGCATACTTCTAACAAGTGGCAATGTTATTTTATGTTTTTGAGGAAAGGTTACACTTAGAAAATCTATGTCTTAGCCCACTCTGAGAAGCAAAACTTGGCCTGCAGCCCACTTTCCAAAACTGCCCTCGCCTCTCCAATTTGGAAGTAGTCTTAGTGATGATCCAGCCAAGATGCAGGCTGGCGTATTGCATCTCGTGGTACAGCCTCAGACTGTCCTGAGTGCAGGGAACTGCACTATGTCTATTTCTTCTTTCATTTACAATTTTAGGATAGGACTCGGTGGACAAAAATAGCAAGAGGGAAGTAGATGTTTTGGCAGCGGTACTTTGTGCTGAGAGAGATTTGTAGAGTGGTAAGAGGTATACGAATGGCTCTGTGAGATGTCTCTCATAACTTTGGCTCAGAAGGGCCAGGTGTATCTGCATTACTACCCTAATCCGGAGCTGTGCAGGTCTCGAGCTAAAAATAATTTCAGATCACTACATGTTAAATATATATATATATATATATATATATATATATATATATATATATATATAGAGAGAGAGAGAGAGAGAGAGAGAGAGAGAGAGCGAAACACTGATGTAGTGATTTTATACAATGGAATAGATAAGACATTCAGACAATTGATTGCTAAAACTTGGAGAGAGACTGTGCATCAGGAAAAGAATTGTCCAAAGGAGTAAAATCTCAAAATCATTAGCTATATGCAGCTCCAACGGGACATAGCGAAAAAGGCTTGTGAAGGAACATATCAAAGAGACTCTCCACATGGACAGGCACAACAAGTTCCCTAGTCTGGCAACAGACACAGTGCATCTGGTAGTTCCCAGTGTAAGCCTCAGGGCAAAAACCTCTCCCTCTTCAGTGCTTTTACATCTGAAAAGAAGAAAAGTGACCAGAGCCAAAGAGAGCTACAATGGTGTCAATATTGATATGTAAATCAGAATGTACCAAGTGTGTTGCAAAAAAATCACTTTATTATAAACTGTGAGTGATACTGGCATGGAAATGAGGAGACAGAATATGGCTTGTGTCAGAAAGACTTACAAACTGAGGCTCCAGTAGCCTAGGTGAAATCGCCAAAACAACAAGCCAGAGCTCAGCAGTGTACTGGTAACTCTCTTTGTATATCTGGGCCTGTCAGTAAAATAAGTATATAAGTAAAGTATTAATGAGTGAAGACAGAGTGTGTGAGAGCATGTGAGAGTTAGAGACAGAGAAGGCGAGAAGAGAAATAGATGAGTTGGAAAGAGACCAGAAGTCAAAAAACTCCTACACTGTGTTCATTGATGACTGGTTCACACCTTGCTTGTAGAGATTGTAAGGCAACAGCTCTCATGCCCACAGACCCCAGACAGCCCCAGCCTTCACCATATGCTGTACTACCAGTCCTGACAGTAATGTGTGTGTATGTGTGTCTGTCTGTCAGTGTGTGTCTGTGTGTGCTCAGAACTCACCTATAGTAGTCTCAGAGCATGGGGGCAAGGTAGCCAGCCTCACCTGCAAGTTATGTACAGAGAACCTAGCTGGTTAGGGAAAGCCAGTTAGCCCAGATTCTGGCTAAGCATGAGTGCATATGCAAAGGGACTCTCATGTCTCACTCTCCTGAGTTACTGATTCAATCTCATGCCTCACTATCATGCAAACACTGTCAATGGGGGAAGCTGGGGCACCCCTAGAATTCAGGGTCAGGACACTGTCTAGTCACGTTTGGCTGCCTACTCAGCCTCCAGACTCTCAGTCCACTGCTCACAGCAGCAGATTATAAGCCCAGAATGAGCTGTGTTTCAACATAGATGGGAACTGTGTTTGACCAAACAATAGTGGATGAAAGGGCTCCTTACACCTACCCTTAGGGTACAGCTAAAGCAATTGCTCCTGTGGCCTCACAATCCCTGATCATGGTGTCCTAGTGTCCACACATCACAATAAGAGAGATTCCCAGAAGTAGGCAGGCATGAGTGTCCCATACAAAGTCGCTCTTCTTGCAGGAAGCACAAACTCCCTGGACCCTTGCTATAGAGAGATAAAAATAATATGGATGCCTCCATTGGCTGAATTCGGAGATTCCAGTGGAGATAACAGCCCAGCTCCTCACCTGAGGGTGTGGCTGCTGCTAATAAAGGCAATTGGAAACACCTGTTACCACTTGGGGCCTGAGGACATATTCAGGAATCCCTCAAGGAGCTAGCAGGCTGGCAGACCTCCTGACCCCGGGATAGCGGTGCTCCTAGTTGGGAGGGCCTTAGGACCAGAGTTGAGAATATTCCCTAGATACAAGAAAGAACTTCAGGTTACAAAAGCATTTGAAACCCCAGGAGGCACTTGGAAAAGAGTTTTCACAGCCATCAAAACACCCTCTTTCTGAACCCAGGAAGCTTCCTTTTTGCATGGAATATCTGGACATGCATCTCCCTGGTCCACCCTCACACTGTCCTGTGTGCAGGAAACTGCACTATGTTTATTTCTTCTTTCATGTACAGTTTTGGGAAAGGACTCAGTGGACAAAAAGAGCAAGAGGGAAGTAGACGATTTGGCAGCGGTACTTTGTGCTGAGAGAGATTTGTAGAGTGATAAGAGGTATACGAATGGCTCTGTGAGATGTCTCTCATGACTGTGGCTCAGAAGGGCCAGTTGTATCCGCATTACTACCCTAATCCAGAGCTGTGCAGGTCTCAAGCTAAAAATATTTTCAGATCACTACATTATATATATATATATGTATATGTATATGTATATGTATATGTATATGTATATGTATATGTATATGTATATGTATATGTATAAGTATAAGTATAAGTATAAGTATAAGTATAAGTATATGTATATGTATATGTATATGTATATGTATATGTATATGTATATGTATATGTATATGTATACAGAGAGAGAGAAACACTGATGTAGTGATTTTCTACAATGGATTAGATATGACATTCAGACAATTGATTGCTAAAACTTGGAGAGAAACTGTGCATCAGGAAAAGAATTGTCCAAAGGAGTAAAATCTCAAAATCATTAGTTATATGCAGCTCCAACGGGATATAGAGAAAAAGGCTTCAGAAGGAACACATCAAAGATACTCTCCACATGGACAGGCACCACAAGTTTCCTAGTCTGGCAACAGACACAGTGCATCTGGTAGTTCCCAGTGCAAGCCTCAGGTCAAAAACCTCTCCCTCTTCAGTGTTTTTACATCTCAAAAGAAGAAAAGTGACCAGGGCCAAAGAGAGCTACAATGGTGTCAATATTGATATGTAAATCAGAATGTACCCAGTGTGTTGCAAAAAAATCACTTTATTATAAACTGTGAGTGATACTGGCATGGAAATGAGGAGACAGAATATGGCTTGTGTCAGAAAGACTTAGAAACTGAGGCTCCAGTAGCCTAGGTGAAATCGCCAACACAACAAGCCAGAGCTCAGAAGTTCTCTGTTAACTCTCTTTGTATATCTGGGCCTGTCAGTAAAATAAGTATATAAGTAAAATATTAATGAGTGAAGACAGAGTGTGTGAGAGCATGTGAGAGTTAGAGAAAGAGAAGGCAAGAAGAGAAATAGATGAGTTGGAAAGAGACCAGAATTCAAAAACCTCCTACAATGTGTTCATTATTGACAGGATCAAACCTGGCTTGTAGAGATTGTAAGGCAGCAGCTCTCATGCCCACAGACCCCAGACAGCCCCAGTCTTCAGCATATGTGGTACTCCCAGACCTGACAGTAATGTGTATGTGTGTGTGTGTCTGTCTGTCTGTCTGTGTGTGTCTGTGTGTGCTCAGAACTCACCTATAGTAGTCTCAGAGCATGGTTTGCAATGTATCCAGCCTCACCTGCAAATTATGTACAGAGAACCTAGCTGGTTACGGAAAGACAGATAGCCCAGATTCTGGCAAAGCAAGAATGCATATGCAAAGGGACTCTCATGTCTTGCTCTTGTGAGTTCCTGATTCAATCTCATGTCTCACTATCATCCAAACATTGCCAACGGGGGAAGCTGGTTCACCCCTCAGAATTCAGGGTTAGGACATGTCCAGTCATGTTTGGCTGCATACTCAGCCTCCAGGCTCCCAGTCCACTTCTCAGTGGACAGCAGTTTACAAGCCCAGAAGGAACCCAGAAAGTGCTGTGTCTCAACATAGATGGGAACTGTGTTTGACCAAACAATAGTGGATGAACCCGGCCCCTTACACCTCCCCTTTGGGTCCTGTTAAGGCAATTGTTCCTGTGGCCTCACAATCCGTGATCACGGTGTCCTGATGTCCACACATCACTCTCAGAGAGATTCCCAGAAGAAGGCATCCATGAGTGTTCCATACAATGTCGCTCTGCTTGCAGGAAGCACAAACTCCCCGGGCCCTTGCTATGGAGAGACAAAAGGAAGATGGATTCCTCCATTGGCTGAAATAGCAGTTTCCAGTGGAGATCACAGCCCCGCCCCTCACCTGAGGGCCTGGATGCTGCTAATAAAGGCAATTGGAAACACCTGTTACCACTTGGGTCCTGAGGACATAATACTCAGGAGTCCCTCCAGGAGCTAGCATGCTGTCAGACCTTCTGACCCCAGGATAGCTGTGCTCCTAGTTGGGAGGGCATTCTAGCCAGAGGTGAGAATTTTCCCTAGATACAAGAAAGAACTTCAGGTTTCAAAAGGATATGAAACCCATTGAGGCACTTGGAAAATACATTGCACAGCCATCAAAACACCCTCTTTCTGAACACTGGAAGCTTCCATTTTTTATGGAAAATATGGACACAGGTGTGGCCATCATCACCACACATCCTTTACATTCGGACCACTAGAGAGAAAGCACAATATGTGGGCCAGGGGGATAGAGTTTCACTTCACTTGACCTGGGCTCTCATGGAATAAGGACAAGGATGCGGTGCAGGAAATTGAGGAGGGCTGCATTTAGGCTGAGTGTCAGCCTCAGGGCCCTGGAGAATGGGAGTCAAGCACAGATTGCCTGGACAGATGTAGCTGGATATGCACATATGCCTGTTATCTGCAGCAGGTTTGCTGTCTCCTCAGTTCCCCAATCTACTATGCCATATGCAGGAGACTGAATAATCCAAAGGGCAAAGAAAGGAAAATTTCAACACCAGGAAGTCCTAGTTCACGATGCATGCACTGACTTCCATAAGGGCCAAGTGAAGATGGCACGTATAGACAGTCAGAGAGACAGGTTGACAGAGACAGAAAAGGACTGAAATTCTGGCCCTGTGTTGATCAGTGCCAGAGCAGTGAAGACAAACCCTCCATGCCCATGCATACTTCTTACAAGTGGCATTGTAGTTTTATGTTTGTGAGGAAAGGTTACACTTAGAATCTCTATGTCTTAGCCCACTCTGAGAAGCAACACTAGGCCTGCAGCCCACTTTCCAAAACTGCCCTCGCCTCTCCAATTTGGAAGTAGTTTTAGTGATGCCCAGCCAAGATTCATGCTGCCGTATTGCATCTCCCTGATACAGCCTCAGACTGTGCTGTGTGCAGGGAACTGCACTATGTCTATTTCTTCTTTGATTTACAGTTTTGATTTAGGACTCCGTGGACAAAAAGAGCAAGAGGGAAGTAGATGATTTGCGATTGGTAGTTTGTGCTGAGAAAGATTTGTAGAGTGATAAAAGGTATATGAATGGCTCTGTGAGATATCTCTTATGACTGTGGCTCAGAAGGGCCAGGTGTATCCTCATTACTACCCTAATCCAAAACTGTGCAGATCTCTAGCTAAAAGATATTTTCAGATCTCAACATGTTACAGATATAGATATAGATATAGATATAGATATAGATATAGATATAGATATAGATATAGATATAGATATATCGAGAGACAGAGAGACACTGATGTAGTCATTTTCTACAATGGATTCGATATGACATTCAGACATCTGATTGCTAAAACTTGGAGAGAAACTGTGCATCAGGAAAAGAATTGTCCAAAGGAGTAAAATCTCAAAATCATTAGCTATATGCAGCTCCAACGGGACATAGCAAAAAAGGCTTGACAAGGAACTCATCGAGGAGACTCTCCACATGTACAGGCACTACAAGTTTCCTAGTCTGGCAACAGACACAGTGTATCTAGTAGTTCCCAGTGCAAGCCTCAGGGCAAAAACCTCTCCCTCTTCAGTGTTTCTACATCTGAAAAGAAGAAAAGTGACCAAGGGCCAAAGAGAGCTACAATGGTGTCGATATTGATATGTAAATCAGAATGTACCAAGTGTTTTGCCAAAAAATCACATTATAAACTGTGAGTGATACTGGCATGGAAATGAGGATATATAATACGGCTTGTGTCAGAAAGACTTAGAAACTGAGGCTCCAGTAGCCTAGGAAAAATCGCCAACACAACAAGCCAGAGCTCAGAAGTGCTCTGGTAACTCTCTTTGTATATCTGGACCTGTCGTTAAAATAAGCATATAAGTAAAATATTAATGAGTGAAGACAGAGTGTGTGAGAGCATATGAGAGTTAGAGACAGAGAAAGCGAGAAGAGAAATAGATGAGTAGGAAAGAGACCAGAATTCTAAAACCTCCTACACTGTCTTCATTGATGGCAGGTTCAAACCTGGCTTGTAGAGATTGTATGGCAGCAGCTCTCATGCCCACAGACCCAGACAGAGACAGCCTTCACCATATGCTGTACTACCAGACCTGACAGTAATGTGTGTGTGTGTGTGTGTGTGTGTGTGTGTGTGTGTTTGTCTGTCTGTCTGTGTGTGTCTGTGTGTGCTCAGAACTCACCTATAGTAGTCTCAGAGCATGGGTGGTAATGTATCCATCCTCACCTGCAAGTTATGTACAGAGAACCTAGCTGGTTAGGGAAAGCCAGCTAGCCCAGATTCTGGCTAAGCAAGAATGCATATGCAAAGGGATTCTCATGTCTCACTCTCCTGAGTTCCAGATTCAATTTCATGCCTCACTATCATCCAAACATTGCCAATGGGGGAAGCTATTTCACCCCTCAGGATTCAGGGGTAGGACCCTGTCAGGTAACGTTTGGCTGCATACCCAGCCTCCAGGCTCCCAATCCACTTCTCATTGGACAGCAGATTACAAGCCCAGAAGGAACCCAGAAAGATCTGTGTCTCAACATAGATGGGAACTGTGTTTGACCAAACAATAGTGGATGAACCCAGCCCCTTACATCTCCCCTTTGGGTCCTGTTAAGGCAATTGCTCCTGTGGCCTCACAATCCCTGATCATGGTGTCCTGGTGTCCAAACATCACTCTCAGAGAGATTCCCAGAAGTAGGCATCCATCAGTGTCCCATACAAAGTCGCTTTGCTTGCAGGAATCACAAACTCACTGGGCCCTTGCTATGGAGAGACAAAAGGAAGATGGATTCCTCCATTGGCTGAATTAGGAGTTTCCAGTGGAGATCACAGCCCCGACTCTCACCTGAGGGCCTGGCTGCTGCTAATAAAGGAAATTGGAAACACCTGTTACCACTTGGGACCTGAGGACATACTCAGGAATCCCTCCAGGAGCTAGCAGGCTAGCAGACCTTCTGACCCCAGGATAGCTGTGCTCCTAGTTGGGAGGGCATTCTAGCCAGAGGTGAGAATATTCCCAAGATACAAGAAAGAACTTCAGGTTTCAAAAGGATTTGAAACCCCATGAGGCACTTGGAAAAGACTTTTCACAGCCATCAAAAAACCCTCTTTTTGAACCCTGGAAGCTTCTTGTTTTTTGTGGAAAATATGGACAATGGTGTGGCCATCAGTACCACAGATCCTTAACATTCAGCCCAATACTGGGAACGCACAATTTATGTGCCAGGGGGATAGAGTTTCAATTCTCTTAACCTGGGCTGTCATGGAATAAGGAAAAGGATGCAGTGCAGGAAATTGAGGAGGGCTGCATTTAGGCTGAGTGTCAGCCTCAGGGCCCTGGAGAATGGGAGTCAAGCACAGAGGGCCTGGACAGCTGCAGCTGGAGATGGACATATGCCTGTTACCTGCAGCAGGATTGCTTTCTCCTCTTTCCCCAATGTACTACGCCATATGCAGGAGACTGAATAATCCAATGGGCAAAGAAAGCAAATTTTCAACACCAGGAAGTCCGAGTTCACGATGCATGCACTGACTTCCATAAGGGCCAAATGAAGAAGGCACGTAGAGACAGAGAGACAGGATGACAGAGACAAAAAAGGACTGAAATTCTGGCCCTGTATTGACCAGTGCCAGAGCACTGAAGACAAACCCTCCATGCTCATGCGTACTTCATACAAGTGGCATTGTTATTTTATGTTTGTGAAGAAACGTTACACTTAGAACATCTATGGCTTAGCCCACTCTGAGAAGCAACACTTGGCCTGCAGCCCACTCTCCAAAAATGCCCTCACGTCTCCAATTTGGAAGTAGTCTTAGTGATGCTCCAGCCAAGATGCAGGCTGGCATATTGCATCTAACTGATCCAGCTTCAGACTGTCCTGTGTGCAGGGAACTTAACTATGTCTATTTCTACTCTGATTTACAGTTTTGGGATAGGACTCGGTGGACAAAAAGAGCAAGAGGAAAGTAGATGATTGGCAGCGGTAGTTTGTGCTGAGAGAGATTTGTAGAGTTATAAAAGGTATACGAATGGCCCTTTGAGATGTCTCTCATGACTGTGGCTCAGAAGGGCCACGTGTATCCGCATTAATACCCTAATCCAGAGCTGTGCCAGTCTCCAGCTAAAAATATTTTCAGATCACTACATGTTACATATATATATATATATATATATATATATATATAGAGAGAGAGAGAGAGAGAGAGAGAGCCAAACACTGATGTAGTGATTTACTACAATGGATTCGATATGACATTCAGACAATTGATTGCTAAAACTTGGAGAGAAACTGTGCATATTGAAAAGAATTGTCCAAAGGAGTATAATCTCAGAATCATTAGCTATATGCAGCTCCAAGGGGACATAGCGAAAAAGGCTTGAGAAGGAACTCATCAAAGAGACTCTCCACATGGACAGGCACCACAAGTTTCCTAGTCTGGCAACAGACACAGTGCATCTGGTAGTTCCCAGTGAAAGCCTCAGGGCAAAAACCTCTCCCTCTTCAGTGTTTCTACATCTGAAAAGAAGAAAAGTGAACAAGGGCCAAAGAGAGTTACAATGGTGTCAATATTTATCTTTAAATCAAAATGTACCAAGTGTTTTGCTAAAAAATCACTTTATTATAAACTGTGAGTGATACTGGCATGGAAATGAGGAGACATAATATGGCTTGCATCAGAAAGACTTACAAACTGAGGCTCAGTAGCCTAGGTGAAAGCGCCAACACAACAAGCCAGAGCTCAGCAGTGCTCTGGTAACTCTCTTTGTATATCTGGCCCTGTCAGTAAAATAAGTATATAAGTAAAATATTAATGAGTGTGTGAGAGCATGTGAGAGTTAGAGACAGAGAAGGCGAGAAGAGAAATAGATGAGTTGGAAAGACACCAGAATTCAGAAACCGCCTACACTGTGTTCATTGATGACAGGTTCAAACCTGGCTTGCAGAGATTGTTAGGCAGTAGCTCTCATTCCCACAGACCCCAAATAGCCCCAGCCTTCACCATATGCTGTACTACCAGACCTGAGATTAATGTGTGTGTGTGTGTCTGTCTGTCTGTCTGTGTTTGTCTCTGTGTACACAGAACTCACCTATGGTATTCTCAGAGCATGGGTTACAAGGTAGCCAGCCTCACCTGAAACTTATCTACAGAGAACCTAGCTGGTCATGGAAAGTCAGCTAGCCCAGATTCTGGCTAAGCTAGAATGCATATGCAAAGGGACTCTCATGTCTCGCTCTCCTGAGTTCCTATTCAATCTCAGGCCTCACTATCACCCAAACACTGCCAACGGGGGAAGCTGGGGCACCCCTCAGAATTCAGGGGCAGGACCCTGTCCAGTCACGTTTGGTTTCATACTCAGCCTCCACGCTCCCAGTCCACTTCTCAGTGGACAGCAGATTACAAGCCCAGAAGGAACCCAGAAAGAGCTGTGTCTCAACATAGATTGGAACTGTGTTTGACCAAACAATAGTGGATGAACCCAGCCCCTTACATCTCCACTTTGGGTCCTGTTACGGCAATTGCTCCTGTGGCCTCACAATCCCTGATCTCGGTGTCCTGGTGTCCAAACTTCACTCTCAGAGAGATTCCCAGAAGTAGGCATCCATCAGTGTCCCATACAAAGTCACTTTGCTTGCAGGAATCACAAACTCCCCGGGCCCTTGCTATGGAGAGACAAAAGGAAGATGGATTCCTCCATTGGCTGAATTAGGAGTTTCCAGTGGAGATCACAGCCCCGACTCTCACCTGAGGGCCTGGCTGCTGCTAATAAAGGCAATTGGAAACACCTGTTACCACTTGGGACCTGAGGACATACTCAGGAATCCCTCCAGGAGCTAGCAGGCTAGCAGACCTTCTGACCCCAGGATAGCTGTGTCCTAGTTGGGAGGGCATTCTAGCCAGAGGTGAGAATATTCCCAAGATACAAGAAAGAACTTCAGGTTTCAAAAGGATTTGAAACCCCATGAGACACTTGGAAAGACTTTTCACAGCCATCAAAAAACCCACTTTCTGAACACTGGAAGCTTCTGTTTTTTGTGGAAAATATGGACACGTGTGGTAATCAGTACCACACATCCTTTACATTTGGCCCAATAGAGAGAAAGCACAATATGTGTGCCAGGGAGATAGAGTTTCACTTCTCTTGACCTGGGCTCTCATGGAATAAGGACAAGGATGCGGGTCAGGAAAATGAGGAGGGCTGCATTTAGGCTGAGTGTCAGCCTTAGGGCCCTGGAGAATGGGAGTCAAGCACAGAGGGCCTGGACAGCTACAGCTGGACATGGACATATGCCTTTTACCTGCAGCAGGATCACTGTCTCCTAAGTTCCCCAATGTACTACGCCATATGCAGGAGACTGAATAACCCAAAGGGCAAAGAAAGGAAAATTTCAACACCAGGAAGTCCGAGTTCAAGATGCATACACTGACTTCCATAAGGGGCCAAGTGAAGATGGCACGTAGAGACAGAGAGAGACAGGATGACAGAGACAGAAAAGGACTGAAATTCTGGCCCTTTGTTGATCAGTGCCAGAGCACTGAAGACAAACCCTCCATGCCCATGCATACTTCTTATAAGTGGCATTGCATTTTATATTTGTGAGGAAAGGTTACACTTAGAATATCTAGGTCTTAGCCCACTCTGAGAAGCAACACTTGGCCTGCAGTCCACTCTCCAAAACTGCCCTCGCCTCTCCAATTTGGAAGTACTCTTAGTGATGCTCCACCCAAGATTCATGCTGCCATATTGCATCTCCCAGGTCCAGCCTCAGACTGTCCTGTGTGCAGGGACCTGCACTATGTCTATTTCTTCTTTGATTTACAGTTTTGGGATAGGACTCGGAGGACTAAAAGAGCAGGAGGGAAGTAGATGATTTGCAAGTGGTAGTTTGTGCTGAGAAAGATATGTATAGTGATAAGAGGAAAATGAATGGCTCTGTGAGATGTCTCTTATGACTGTGGCTCAGAAGGGCCAGGTGTATCCTCATTACTACCCTAGTCAAGAGATCAGCAGATCTCTAGCTAAACATATTTTCAGATCTCTACATGTTACATAACTATATATATATATATATATATATATATATATATATATATATATATATGTATATATATATAAATATATATAGATAGATAGAGAGAGAGAGAGAGAGAGAGAGACACTGATGTCGTCATTTTCTACAATGGATCCAATATGACATTCAGACAATGGATTGCTAAAACTATTAGAGAAACTATGCATCAGGAAAAGAATTGTCCAAAGGAGTAAAATCTAAAAATAATTAGACAAGAATTCATAAACCTCCTACACTGTGTTCATTGATGACCGGTTCAAACCTGGCTTGTAGAGATTGTTAGGCAGCAGCTCTCATGCCCACAGAACCCAGAAAGCCCCAACCTTCACCATATGCTATTCTACCAGAGCTGACAGTAATGTGTGTGTGTGTATCTCTCTGTCTGTCTGTGTGTGTCTGTGTGTGCTCAGAACTCACCTATAGTGGTCTCAGAGCATGGGTGGCAGGGTAGCCACCTTACCTGCAACATATCTACAGAGAACCTACATTTCAGATATCTACATGTTACATATATATATATATATATATATATATATATATATATATATATAGAGAGAGAGAGAGAGAGAGAGAGAGAGAGAGAGGGAGAGAAACACTGGACTCTCCACATGGACCGGCACCACAAGTTTCCTAGTCTGGCAACAGACACAATGCATCAGGTAGGTCCCAGTGCAAGCCTCAGGGGAAAACCCTCTCCCTCTTCAGTGTTTTTACCTCTGAAAAGAAGAAAAGTGACCACGGGCCAAAGAGAGCTACAATGGTGTCAATATTGATCTTTAAATCAGAATGTACCAAGTGTTTTGCAAAAAATCACTTTATTATAAACTGTGAGTGATAATGGCATGGAAATGAGGAGACAGAATATGGCTTGTGTCAGAAAGACATAGAAACTGAGGCTACAGTAGCCTAGGTGAAATCGCCAACAAAACAAGCCAGAGCTCAGCAGTGCTCTGGTAACTCTCTTTTTATATCTGGGCCTGTCAGTAAAATAAGTATATAAGTAAAATATTAATGAGTGAAGACAGAGTGTGTGAGAGCATGTGAGAGTTAGAGACAGAGAAGGCTAGAAGAGAAATAGATGAGTTGGAAAGAGACCAGAATTGAAAAACCGCCTAAACTGTGTTCATTGATGACAGGTTCAAACCTGGCTTGCAGAGATTGTTAGGCAGCAGCTCTCATTCCCACAGACCCCAAACAGCCCCAGTCTTCACCATATGCTGTACTACCAGACCTGAGATTAATGTGTGTGTGTGTGTGTGTGTGTGTGTGTGTGTGTCTGTCTGTCTGTCTGTGTTTGTCTCTGTGTGCTCCGAACTCACCTATGTTAGTCTCAGAGCATAGGTTCCAAGGTAGCCAGTCTCAGCTGCAACTTATCTACAGAGAACTTAGCTGGTCATGGAAAGTCAGCTAGCCTGGGCCCTGGCACAGAGGGACGGAAGGATGGGAAGACAGTGCTGACCGACGAGGGACCTCAGGGCTGGCAGCCAAGAGAAGACAGGTGCAGGTGTGCACGGGATCCAGGGAGCCCAGGCCAGAGCTGCCTGCATGCCTGCCTGCCTTCCTGGATGTCCGTATGATGCCTTTGTCCACATAGGTTTCTCAGGTCCCCTCCACTCCTGTCCACTCCTGTCCTCACCATCCTCTCCTCTCTCCTCTCCTCCGCACTTTGCTTCTCTCCTTTGTCTGTCCTCTCATACAGGTGCCCTGCTCACCAGCTCCAGCACTTGTGATGGTTCTCCAGTGACAGCTGTTCGCAACCCATTCCACCCCCTGCCTGCCCCTAATGTGACCCAGCTCACAGGGTCTCCGGCTCACCCCACCCAAACCCACACGCCCCAACACATTCCCTGGTTCAGCCCCTCTGCCCTATTCAGCCAAACTGGCCCCTTTGTAACCTACCTGTGCATCGTTGTCTTCACCATTCAAGGAGAGATCTCCTTTTGTACTTAGCTTGGTTGACTGGTGGATGGATGAATGGATGGATGGATGGATGGATGGATGGGTGTATGTATGGATGGATGGATAGATGAATGGGTGGATGGGTGGATGGATGGAAGGACAGGTCAATGGATCGGTTTTGTAGAGGCAGAGTACCATCTAGGGGTACTGGAGACCGCTGGTGTCAGATCCTTAGTCAATGTCAAATGTAAAACATTAATTCATCAATAACAAAAATGAATAAGCACCTAAATAAATAGATAAATATAAAAACTGGGTTAAAAAATACATGGCGTCTTTGCCTTTCTGCATATGGAATGCTGTGTGGATCTTAACAAGGAAAGCATTGTCCTGAGTAGCCCATTTGAAGTCGTGGAATATTTCCTTTTCCTTTTTCTTTTTTGACTTTCTATTTTCTTGATGATTCACTGGAATAAATAGACAGGAATTGAGAGGGAAGGGAGGTAGAGAGAGTTTGAGACAGAGAGAGAGACAACTGCAGCACTTCCGCACCACTTGTAAAGATTTCCCCTGGCAGGTGGGAACCAGGGTGTTGAAGCCCAGTCCTCCTGCATTGTAACATGAGTGCTTAACTGGGTGTGGCACCACCTGGTACCCTTGATGGGACCCTTTTTTTTAGCAATGAAAAGAAATTCTCGTGGCAAGGTAATCAATAAATGAAGAAGTAAATAAAAGTGCATTTACATTAACTCAGTGGAAACACACAGGGACATATACGTCTCTGTTACCTGTATTACTTCTTCATGTATGGATTGATTGCCTCAAGGGGTTATTGCCACAGCTGAGTGCCTACGCCAGGAATAATCCACAGCTCCTGCACTCCATTTGTTCCCCTTTCGCTGCCCTTGTTGCTTGGTCACTGTGGTGGTTATTGTTTTTGTTGTTGTTGTTGTAACTGACCTTGCATCTGACAGACACAAAAGGAGAGAGCAGAGGAAATACAGGGTGGGAGAGAAAGATAGAGCTCCTAAAGACCTGCTTCACCCCCTGTAAAGCGACTCCCCTGCAGGTGGCGGTCTGGGGGCCAGACCCCAAATCCCTCCACCTGTCCCCTCTATTCGTGAGCGCCACAAGCCCTTAACCCTCTGACATACCGCCAAACCTCCCTGGATTTGCTTTTGAAGACAGTATCACCTGCCTCGTTTTGAATCCTCATTATCCTGAGGGTCAGTCCTGATGACAGTGTCATGACAGGACACTCGGAGATCTCTGTTATCAGAGAGCACCTGGAACAGCAGCTGGGGCTCTAGTGCCAGGGCAGGAGCAACTCCCCATGCACCCTCCACGGAGTCCACCTGCCTGCATTTTGGTCCTTTTCCCTCCAAAAAAGATTTTTCCCTTTCTTCACTTTGAAACAGGCAGCAGACAGGTTACCCAGGCAGGGGAAAAAAAAATAAAAAGCCTTTTTTTTTTTTTTACCGAAGTGAATGACCATCTTCTGGCAAGTATAGGTTTTGAACCTGAAAACTCTGTCTGTCTGTCTCTTAGTCCACAGAAAGAGCCACTAGCCCAGCCAGATCTCACGCTCAGATGGGGTGTTTTTGCCAGTCAAAGGTCTGCACAGCGCACTAGGGATTGGGCGGCCTGAGACCCAAATGTTACATTGTAGATGGACTGTTTGCAGGTCTTGCTCCCCAGGACATTGGACTGTCTCAACTCCCTCCCCTACAGCATGAAAAAAAGGCTCTTGACAACCTTGGAGCAACTGGAGTGGGGGCGAGGGGAGCTGTTTGCATGTCTGCACTGCTCATGCCCAGGTGTCTGTGGGGGTCCGTGGCAGAGGCTGTAAGGGGCCTAGGGGGCAGAAGGAGACTGTTTGAGAGGCAGGCTGCAGGCAGGGGAGCCCAGGAGTTTGTGCAGAGCTGTGTGTGTGTGGGTGTAGTGCAGGGGGTTAGGGCAGGTCCCCCTGCTGGATGGTGAGATGGCAGCTGGGCTGTCCCTGGGCCCTCATGGCTGAAGGGCAGAAGCAGGGTGGCAGTAAAGTAGCGCAGGGAGGAACACAGTAGATGTTAGTTGGGAGCTGGGGGACAGAGGGTAAGGGGAAAGGGGGCATCCTTGAGGAGGGGTCAGGACTAGAGAGTGGGGGCAGCTGGAGGCATGGAAGGTCCCAGGAATCAGGGACTGACAGGAACCGATTCCTACACCCCCCCAAACTACTGGATAGAAGCTGCAGAATCCAGAGCAGCAGCCCTGGCTTGCCTAGGCCAAGGGCCCTGAGTGAGTCCCTCTGAGGATGAGGAAGAGGAGGAGGGGGTGGAGGAGGAGGAGGAGGAAGAGCAGGAGGAAGAGGAGGAAGAGGAGGAGGAAGAAGAGGAGGAGGAGGAGGAGGCGGAGGAGGAGGAGGAGGGGCAGGAGGGCAGCTGTCAATAGGCAACGGGATTAATGGAGGCCTCCATTACTGAGGCATGTGTCCAGGCAGGCACCCACCAACCCTCAGGGGCAGCTCAGGGCACCCAGGGACTTGGTGTGGGTATCTCTGGGGCGGGGACTGTCAGTCAGTCAGCAAGACTGTGTGTCAGTGCACATGGTGGGACAGGGGCCTGGCGGACCTTGGTCCCCCGCCCTGGACTGTCAGATGCCAGCCCCATGCCCAGACACACACCAATCTTCCCATAGCCCCTTGGCCCGGCCGACCAGCACCTGCTTTGGCCTGGGGCTCTGGCTCTGGTGGCTGGCCACCACCCCTCAGGTCAAGTTCAGCGTGGGGGTCATGGCTGCTGGTCAACTGGATGGGCGGTGTCCCCGTGGCCTAGCAACCACAGGAGCCCTTTGTGATGTCCTAGCCCCTGGCAATCTGTGCTGGCCACACTGGCACTGGGCAGCCCAACTGCCCTGCCACTAGGTCAGGCAACAGCGCCCAGACGCCTGGGCCCTGGCACAGAGGGACGGAAGGATAGGAAGACAGTGCTGACCGACGAGGGACCTCAGGGCTGGCAGCCAAGAGAAGACAGGTGGAGGTGCGCCCGGGATCCAGGGAGCCCAGGCCAGAGCTGCCTGCATGCCTGCCTGCCTTCCTGGATGTCTGTATGCTGCCTTTGTCCAGGTAGGTTTCTCAGGTCCCCTCCAATCCTGTCCTCTCCTGTCCTCTCCTGTCCTCACCATCCTCTCCCCTCTCCTCTCCTCCGCACTTTGCTTCTCTCCTTTGTCTGTCCTCTCTTCCAGGTGCCCTGCTCACCAGCTCCAGCACTTGTGATGGTTCTCCAGTGACAGCGGTTCGCAACCCCTTCCACCCCCTGCCTGCCCCTAATGTGACCCAGCTCACAGGGTCTCCGGCTCACCCCACCCAAACCCACACGCCCCAACACATTCCCTGCTTCAGCCCCTCTGCCCTATTCAGCCAAACTGGGCCTTTGCAACCTACCTATGCATCGTTGTTTCTCCTCACCATTAAGGAGAGATCTCCTTTTGTACTTAGCTTGGTTGACTGCTGGATGGATGGATGGATGGATGGATGAATGGATGGATAGATGTATGGGTGGATGGATGGATGGAGAGGTCAATGGATCGGTTTTGTAGAGGCAGAGTACCATCTAGGGGTACTGGAGACCGCTGGTGTCAGATCCTTAGTCAATGTCAAATGTAAAACATTAATTCATCAATAACAAAAATGAATAAGCACCTAAATAAATAGATAAATATAAAAACTGGGTTAAAAAATACATGGCGTCTTTGCCTTTCTGCATATGGAATGCTGTGCGGATCTTAACAAGGAAAGCATTGTCCTGAGTAGCCCATTTGAAGTCGTGGAATATTTCCTTTTCCTTTTTCTTTTTTGACTTTCTATTTTCTTGATGATTCACTGGAATAAATAGACAGGAATTGAGAGGGAAGGGAGGTAGAGAGAGTTTGAGACAGAGAGAGAGACAACTGCAGCACTTCCGCACCACTTGTAAAGATTTCCCCTGGCAGGTGGGAACCAGGGTGTTGAAGCCCAGTCCTCCTGCATTGTAACATGAGTGCTTAACTGGGTGTGGCACCACCTGGTACCCTTGATGGGACCCTTTTTTTTAGCAATGAAAAGAAATTCTCGTGGCAAGGTAATCAATAAATGAAGAAGTAAATAAAAGTGCATTTACATTAACTCAGTGGAAACACACAGGGACATATACGTCTCTGTTACCTGTATTACTTCTTCATGTATGGATTGATTGCCTCAAGGGGTTATTGCCACAGCTGAGTGCCTACGCCAGGAATAATCCACAGCTCCTGCACTCCATTTGTTCCCCTTTCGCTGCCCTTGTTGCTTGGTCACTGTGGTGGTTATTGTTTTTGTTGTTGTTGTTGTAACTGACCTTGCATCTGACAGACACAAAAGGAGAGAGCAGAGGAAATACAGGGTGGGAGAGAAAGATAGAGCTCCTAAAGACCTGCTTCACCCCCTGTAAAGCGACTCCCCTGCAGGTGGCGGTCTGGGGGCCAGACCCCAAATCCCTCCACCTGTCCCCTCTATTCGTGAGCGCCACAAGCCCTTAACCCTCTGACATACCGCCAAACCTCCCTGGATTTGCTTTTGAAGACAGTATCACCTGCCTCGTTTTGAATCCTCATTATCCTGAGGGTCAGTCCTGATGACAGTGTCATGACAGGACACTCGGAGATCTCTGTTATCAGAGAGCACCTGGAACAGCAGCTGGGGCTCTAGTGCCAGGGCAGGAGCAACTCCCCATGCACCCTCCACGGAGTCCACCTGCCTGCATTTTGGTCCTTTTCCCTCCAAAAAAGATTTTTCCCTTTCTTCACTTTGAAACAGGCAGCAGACAGATTACCCAGGCAGGGGAAAAAAAAATAAAAAGCCTTTTTTTTTTTTTTTTTTTTTTTTACCGAAGTGAATGACCATCTTCTGGGAAGTATAGGTTTTGAACCTGAAAACTCTGTCTGTCTGTCTCTTAGTCCACAGAAAGAGCCACTAGCCCAGCCAGATCTCACGCTCAGATGGGGTGTTTTTGCCAGTCAAAGGTCTGCACATCACACTAGGGATTGGTCGGCCTGAAACCCAAATGTTACATTGTAGATGGACTGTTTGCAGTTCTTGCTCCACAGGACATTGGACTGCCTCAACTCCCTCCCCTACAGCATGAAAAGAAGACTCTTGACAACAGTGGAGCAAATGGAGTGGGGGCGAGGGGAGCTGTGTGCATGTCTGCACTGCTCATGCCCAGGTGTCTGTGGGTGGCTGTTGCAGAGGCTGAAAGGGGGCTAGGGGGCAGAAGGAGACTGTTTGAGAGGCAGGCTACAGGAAGGGGAGCCCGTGAGTGTGTGCAGGGCTGTGTGTGTGGGTGTGGTGGCAGGGGGTTAGGGCAGGTCCCCCTGCTGGATGGTGAGATGGTAGCTGGGCTGGCCCTGGGCCCTCAGGGCTGAAGGGCAGAAGCAGGGTGGCAGTAATTTAGCACAGGGAGGCACACAGTAGATGTGAGTTGGGGAGCTGGGGGACAGAGGACCAGGGGAAAGGGGGCATCCTTGAGGAGGGTTCTGGACTAGAGAATGGGGGCAGCTGGAGGCATGGAAGGTCCCAGGAATCAGGGACTGACAGGAACAGATTCCTGCACCCACCTACTGGATAGAAGCTGCAGCTGCCAGAGCAGCAGCCCTGGCCTGCCTAGGCCAAGGGCCCTGAGTGAGTCCATCTGAGGATGAGGAAGAGGAGGAGGAGGTGGAGGAGGAGGAGGAGGAGAAAGAGGAGGAGGAAGAAGAGGAGGACGAGGAGGAGGAGGGGCAGGAGGGCAGCTGTCAGTAGGCAACGGGATTAATAGAGGCCTCCATTATGGAGGCATGTGTCCAGGCAGGCACCCACCAACCCTCAGGGGCAGCTCAGGGCACCCAGGGACCTGGTGTGGATATCTCTGGGGCGGGGACTGTCAGTCAGTCAGCAAGACTGTGTGTCAGTGTACATGGTGAGACAGGGGCCTGGCGGACCTTGGTCCCCAGCCCTGGGCTGTCAGATGCCAGCCCCATGCCCAGACACACACCAATCTGCCCATAGCCACTTGGCCTGGCCGATCAGCACCTGCTTTGCCCTGGGGCTCTGGCTCTGGTGGCTGGCCACCACCCCTCAGGTCAAGTTCAGCGTGGGGGTCATGGCTGCTGGTCAACTGGATGGGCAGGGTCCCCGTGTCCTAGCAACCACAGGAGCCCCCTGTGAAGTACTAGCCCCTGGCAATCTGTGCTGGCCACACTGGCACTGGGCATCCCAACTGTACTTCCACCAGGTCAGGCAACAGCGCCCAGATGCCTGGGCCCTGGCACAGAGGGAAGGAAGGATGGGAAGTCAGTGCTGAAGGACGAGGGACCTCAGGGCTGGCAGCCAAGAGAAGACAGGTGGAGGTGTGCCCAGGATCCAGGGAGCCCAGGCCAGAGCTGCCTGCATGCCTGCCTGCCTTTCTGGATGTTTGTATGCTGCCTTTGTCCACGCAGGATTCTCAGGTCCCATCCACTCCTGTCCTCTCCTGTCCTCAACATCCTCTCCCCTCTCCTGTCCTCCGCACTTTGCTTCTCTCCTTTGTCTGTCCTCTCATCCAGGTCCCCTACTCACCAGCTCCAGCAATTGTTATGGTTCTCCAGTGACAGCTGTTCGCAACCCATTCCACCCCCTGCCTGCCCCTAATGTGACCCAGCTCACAGGGTCTCCGGCTCACCCCACCCAATCCCACACGCCCCAACACATTCCCTGGTTCAGCCCCTCTGCCCTATTCAGCCAAACTGACCCCTTTGCAACCTACCTGTGAATTGTTGATTGTCTTCATCATTCAAGTAGAGATCTCCTTTTGTACTTAGCTTGGTTGACTGGTGGATGGATGAATGGATGGATGGATGGATGGGTGGGTGGATGTATGGAAGGATAGGTCAATGGATCGGTTTCGTAGAGGCAGAGTACCATCTAGGGGTACTGGAGACCGCTGGTGTCAGATCCTTAGTCAATGTCAAATGTAAAACATTAATTCATCAATAACAAAAATGAGTAAGCACCTAAATAAATAAATAAATAAATAAATAAATATAAAAACTGGGTTAAAAAATACATGGCGTCTTTGCCTTTCTGCATATGGAATGCTGTGAGGATCTTAACAAGGAAAGCATTGTCCTGAGTAGCCCATTTGAAGTCGTGGTATATTTCCTTTTCCTTTTTCTTTTTTTACTTTCTACTTTCTTGATTATTCACTGGAATAAATAGACAGGAATTGAGAGGGAAGGGAGGGAGAGAGAGTTTGAGACACAGAGAGAGACACCTGCAGCACTTCTGCACCACTTGTAAAGATTTCCCCTGGCAGGTGGGGACCCGGGTGTTGAAGCCCAGTCCTCCTGCATTGTAACGTGAGTGCTTAACTGGGTGTGGTACCACCTGCTACCCTTGATGGGACACTTTTTTTTAGCAATGAAAAGAAATTCTCGTGGCAAGGTAATAAATAAATGAAGAAGTAAATAAAAGTGCATTTACATTAACTCAGTGGAAACACACCGGGACATATATGTCTTGTTAACTGTATTACTTCTTCATGTATGGATTGATTGCCTCAAGGGGTTATTGCCACAGCTGAGTGCTTGCGCCACGAATAATCCACAGCTCCTGCACTCCATTTGTTCCCCTTTCGCTGCCCTTGTTGCTTGGTCACTGTGGTGGTTATTGTTGTTGTTACTGACCTTGCATCTGACAGACACAGAAGGAGAGAGCAGAGAAATACAGGGTGGGAGAGATAGATAGAGCTCCTAAAGACCTGCTTCACCCCCTGTAAGCGACTCCCCTGCAGGTGGCGGTTTGGGGGCCAGACCCCAGATCCTTCCACCTGTTCCCTCTTTTTGTGAGCGCCACAAGCCCTTAACCCTCTGACATACCGCCAAACATCCCTGGAATTACTTTTGAAGGCAATATGACCTGCCTCGTTTTGAATCCTCATTATCCTGAGGGTCAGTCCTGGAGACAGTGTCATGACATGACACACGGAGATCTCTGGTATCAGAGAGCTCCTGGAACAGCAGCTGGGGCTCTAGTGCCAGGGCAGGAGCAACTCCCCATCCACCCTCCACGGAGTCCACCTGCCTGCATTTTGGTCCTTTTCCCTCCAAAAAAGATTTTTCCCTTTTTTCACTTTGAAACAGGCAGCAGACAGGTTACCCAGGCAGTGGAAAAAAAATAAAAAACCTTTTTTTTTTTTTTTTTTTTTTTTACAAAAGTGAATGACCATCATCTGGGAAGTATAGGTTTTGAACCTGAAAACTCTGTCTGTCTGTCACTTAGTCCACAGAAAGAGCCACTAGCCCAGCCAGATCTCACGCTCAGATGGGGTGTTTTTGCCAGTCAAAGGTCTGCACAGCACACTAGGGATTGGGCGGCCTGAGACCCAAATGTTACATCGTAGATGGACTGTTTGCAGTTCTTGCTCCCCAGGACATTGGACTGCCTCAACTCCCTCCCCTACAGCATGAAAAAAAGACTCTTGACAACCTTGGAGCAAATGGAGTGGGGGCGAGGGATGCTGTTTGCATGTCTGCACTGCTCATGCCCAGGTGTCTGTGGGGGGCCGTGGCAGAGGCTGTAAGGGGGCTAGGGGGCAGAAGGAGACTGTTTGAGAGGCAGGCTGCAGGCAGGGGATCCCGTGAGTGTGTGCAGGGCTGTGTGTGTGGGTGTGGTGGCAGGGGGTTAGGGCAGGTCCCCCTGCTGGATGGTGAGATGGCAGCTGGGCTGGCCCTGGGCCCTCAGGGCTGAAGGGCAGAAGCAGGGTGGCAGTAAAGTAGCACAGGGAGGCACACAGTAGATGTTAGTTGGGGAGCTGGGGGACAGAGGGCAAGTGGAAAAGGGGCATCCTTGAGGAGGGGTCTGGACTAGAGAATGGGGGGAGCTGGAGGCATGGAAGGTCCCTAGAATCAGGGACTGACAGGAACAGATTCCTGCACCCAACTAATGGATAGAAGCTGCAGCAGCCAGAGCAGCAGCCACTGCCTGCCTAGGCCAAGGGCCCTGAGTGAGTCCCTCTGAGGATGAGGAAGAGGAGAAGGAGGTGGAGGAGGAGGAGGAGGAGAAGGAGGAGGATTAGGAAGAGGAGGAGGAAGAAGAGGACTAGGAGGACGAGGAGGGGCAGGAGGGCAGCTGTCAGTAGGCAACGGGATTAATAGAGGCCTCCATTACTGAGGCATGTGTCCAGGCACGCACCCAGCAAACCTCAGGGGCAGCTCAGGGCACCCAGGGACCTGGTGTGGGTATGTCTGGGGCGGGGACTGTCAGTCAGTCAGCAAGACTGTGTGTCAGTGTACATGGTGGGACAGGGGCCTGGCGGACCTTGGTCCCCAGCCCTGGGCTGTCAGATGCCAGCCCCATGCCCAGACACACACCAATCTGCCCATAGCCACTTGGCCTGGCCGACCAGAACCTGCTTTGCCCTGGGGCTCTGGCTCTGGTGGCTGGCCACCACCCCTCAGGTCAAGTTCAGCGTGGGGGTCATGGCTGCTGGTCAACTGGATGGGCAGGGTCCCCGTGTCCTAGCAACCACAGGAGCCCTCTGTGATGTGCTAGCCCCTGGCAATTTGTGCTGGCCACACTGGCACTGGGCAGCCCAACTGTCCTCCCACTAGGTCAGGCAACAGTGCCCAGACACCTGGGCCCTGGCACAGAGGGACGGAAGGATGGGAAGACAGTGCTGACCGACGAGGCACCTCAGGGCTGGCAGCTAGAGAAGACAGGTGGAGGTGTGCCCGGGATCCAGGGAGCCCAGGCCAGAGCTGCCTGCATGCCTGCCTGCCTTCCTGTATGTCTGTATGCTGCCTTTGTCCACATAGGTTTCTCAGGTCCCCTCCACTCCTGTCCTCTCCCGTCCTCACCATCCTCTCCCCTCTCCTCTCCTTCGCACATTGCTTCTCTCCTTTGTCTGTCCTCTCATCCAGGTGCCCTGCTCACCAGCTCCAGCACTTGTGATGGTTCTCCAGTGACAGCTGTTCGCAACCCATTCCACCCCCTGCCTGCCCCTAATGTGACCCAGCTCACAGGGTCTCCGGCTCACCCCCACCCAAACCCACACGCCCCAACACATTCCCTGGTTCATCCCCTCTGCCCTATTCAGCCAAACTGGCCCCTTTGCAACCTACCTGTGCATCGTTGATTGTCTTCAACAGTCAAGGAGAGATCTCCTTTTGTACTTAGCTTGGTTGACTGGTAGATGGATGAATGGATGGATGGATGGATAGATGGGTGGATGGGTGGATGAATGGAAGGACAGGTCAATGGATCGGTTTTGTAGAGGCAGAGTACCATCTAGGCGTACTGGAGTCCGCTGGTGTCAGATCCTTAGTCAATGTCAAATGTAAAACATTAATTCATCAATAACAAAAATGAGTAAGCACCTAAATAAATAAATAAATAAATAAATAAATATAAAAACTGGGTTAAAAAATACATGGCGTCTTTGCCTTTCTGCATATGGAATGCTGTGATGATCTTAACAAGGAAAGCATTGTCCTGAGTAGCCCATTAAAGTCGTGGTATATTTCCTTTTCCTTTTTGTTTTTTTACTTTCTATTTTCTTGATTATTCACTGGAATAAATAGACAGGAATTGCGAGGGAAGGGAGGGAGAGAGAGTTTGAGACACAGAGAGAGACACCTGCAGCACTTCTGCACCACTTGTAAAGATTTCCCCTGGCAGGTGGGGACCCAGGTGTTGAAGCCCAGTCCTCCTGCATTGTAACATGAGTGCTTAACTGGGTGTGGTACCACCTGCTACCCTTGATGGGACACTTTTTTTTAGCAATGAAAAGAAATTCTCGTGGCAAGGTAATAAATAATTGAAGAAGTAAATAAAAGTGCATTTACATTAACTCAGTGAAAACACACAGGGACATATACGTCTCTGTTACCTGTATTACTTCTTCATGTATGGATTGATTGCCTCAAGGGGTTATTGCCACAGCTGAGTCCCTGCGCCATGAATAATGCACAGCTCCTGCACTCCATTTGTTCCCCTTTCGCTGCCCTTGTTGCTTGGTCACTGTGGTGGTTATTGTTGTTGTTGTTGTTACTGACCTTGCATCTGACAGACACAGAAGGAGAGAGCAGAGAAATACAGGGTGGGAGAGGAAGATAGAGCTAGCTCCTAAAGACCTGCTTCACCCCTTGTAAAGCGACTCCCGTGCAGGTGGCGGTTTGGGGGCCAGACCCCAGATCCTTCCACCTGTTCCCTCTTTTCGTGAGCGCCACAAGCCCTTAACCCTCTGACATACCGCCAAACCCCCCTGGATTTACTTTTGAAGGCAATATGACCTGCCTCGTTTTGAATCCTCATTATTTGAGGGTCAGTCCTGGAGACAGTGTCATGACATGACACACGGAGATCTCTGGTATCAGAGAGCTCCTGGAACAGCAGCTGGGACTCTAGTGCCAGGGCAGGTGCAACTCCCCATCCACCCTCCACGGAGTCCACCTGCCTGAATTTTGGTCCTTTTCCCTCCAAAAATGATTTTTCCCTTTTTTCACTTTGAAACAGGCAGCAGACAGGTTACCCAGGAAGGGGAAAAAAATAAAAAGCCTTTTTTTTTTTTTTTTTACAGAAGTGAATGACCATCATCTGGGAAGTATAGGTTTTGAACCTGAAAACTCTGTCTGTCTGTCACTTAGTCCACAGAAAGAGCCACTAGCCCAGCCAGATCTCACGCTCAGATGGGGTGTTTTTGCCAGTCAAAGGTCTGCACAGCACACTAGGGTTTGGGCGGCCTGAGACACAAATGTTACATCGTAGATGGACTGTTTGCAGTTCTTGCTCCCCAGGACATTGGACTGCCTCAACTCCCTCCCCTACAGCATGAAAAAAAGACTCTTGACAACCTTGGAGCAAATGGAGTGGGGGCGAGGGATGCTGTTTGCATGTCTGCACTGTTCATGCCCAGGTGTCTGGGGGGGCCGTGGCAGAGGCTGTAAGGGGGTTAGGGGGCAGAAGGAGACTGTTTGAGAGGCAGGCTGCAGGCAGGGGATCCCGTGAGTGTGTGCAGGGCTGTGTGAGTGGGTGTGGTGGCAGGGGGTTAGGGCAGGTCCCCCTGCTGGATGGTGAGATGGCAGCTGGGCTGGCCCTGGGCCCTCAGGGCTGAAGGGCAGAAGCAGGGTGGCAGTAAAGTAGCACAGGGAGGCACACAGTAGATGTTAGTTGGGGAGATGGGGGACAGAGGGCAAGTGGATAAGGGGCATCCTTGAGGAGGCGACTGGACTAGAGAATGGGGGGAGCTGGAGGCATGGAAGGTCCCTAGAATAAGGGACTGACAGGAACATATTCCTGCACCCAACCAATGGATAGAAGCTGCAGCAGCCAGGGCAGCAGCCACTGCCTGCCTAGGCCAAGGGCCCTGAGTGAGTCCCTCTGAGGATGAGGAAAAGGAGGAGGAGTTGGAGGAGGAGGAGGAGGAGAAGGAGGAGGAGGAGGAGGAGGAGGAGGAAGAGGAGGAGGAAGAAGAGGAGGAGGAGGACGAGGAGGGGAAGGAGGGCAGCTGTCAGTAGGCAACGGGATTAATAGAGGCCTCCATTACTGAGGCATGTGTCCAGGCAGGCACCCAGCAAACCTCAGGTGCAGCTCAGGGCACCCAGGGACCTGGTGTGGATATGTCTGGGGAGGGACTGTCAGTCAGTCAGCAAGACTGTGTGTCAGTGTACATGGTGGGACAGGGGCCTGGCGGAACTTGGTCCCCAATCCTGGGCTGTCAGATGCCAGCCCCATGCCCAGACACACACCAATCTGCCCATAGCCCCTTGGCCTGGCTGACCAGAACCTGCTTTGCCCTGGGGCTCAGGCTCTGGTGGCTGGCCACCAACCCTCAGGTCAAGTTCAGCGTGGGGGTCATGGCTGCTGGTCAACTGGATGGGCAGGGTCCCCGTGGCCTAGCAACCATAGGAGCCCTCTGTGATGTGCTAACCCCTGGTAATCTGTGTTGGCCACACTGGCACTGAGCAGCCCAACTGTCCTCCCACTAGGTCAGGCAACAGCGCTCAGACGCCTGGGCCCTGGCACAGAGGGACGGAAGAATGGGAAGACAGTGCTGACCGAGGAGGGACCTCAGGGCTGGCAGCCAAGAGAAGACAGGTGGAGGTGTGCCCGGGATCCAGGGAGCCCAGGCCAGAGCTGACTGCATACCTGCCTGCCTTCCTGGATGTCTGTATGCTGCCTTTGTCCACATAGGTTTCTCAGGTCCCCTCCACTCCTGTGCTCTCCTGTCCTCACCATCCTCTCCCCTCTCCTCTCCTTTGCACATTGCTTCTCTCCTTTGTCTGTCCTCTCATCCAGGTGCCCTCCTCACCAGCTCCAGCACTTGTGATGGTTCTCCAGTGACAGCTGTTCGCAACCCATTCCACCAACTGCCTGCCCCTAATGTGACCCAGCTCACAGGGTCTCCGGCTCACCCCACCCAAACCCACACGCCCCAACACATTCCCTGGTTCAGCCCCTCTGCCCTATTCAGCCAAACTGGCCCCTTTGCAACCTACCTGTGCATCGTTGATTGTCTTCACCATTCAAGGAGACTTCTCCTTTTGTATTTAGCTTGGTTGACTGGTGGATGGATGAATGGATGGATGGATGGATGGATGGGTGGATGAATGGAAGGACAGGTCAATGGATCGGTTTTGTAGAGACAGAGTACCATCTAGGGGTACTGGAGACCGCTGGTGTCAGATCCTTAGTCAAAGTCAAATGTAAAACATTAATTCATCAATAACAAAAATGAGTAAGCACCTAAATAAATAAATAAAAAAATAAATATAAAAACTGGGTTAAAAAATACATGGCGTCTTTGCCTTTCTGCATATGGAATGCTGTGAGGATCTTAACAAGGAAAGCATTGTCCTGAGTAGCCCATTTGAAGTCGTGGTATATTTCCTTTTCCTTTTTCTTTTTTTACTTTCTATTTTCTTGATTATTCACTGGAATAAATAGACAGGAATTGAGAGGGAAGGGAGGGAGAGAGAGTTTGAGACACAGAGAGAGACACCTGCAGCACTTCTGCACCACTTGTAAAGATTTCCCCTGGCAGGTGGGGACCCGGGTGTTGAATCCCAGTCCTCGTGCTTTGTAACATGAGTGCTTAACTGGGTGTGGTACCACCTGCTACCCTTGATGGGACACTTTTTTTAGCAATGAAAAGAAATTCTTGTGGCAAGGTAATAAATAATTGAAGAAGTAAATAAAAGTGCATTTTCATTAACTCAGTGGAAACACACAGGGACATATACGTCTCTGTTACCTGTATTACTTCTTCATGTATGGATTGATTGCCTCAAGGGGTTATTGCCACAGCTGAGTGCCTGCGTCACGAATAATGCACAGCTCCTGCACTCCATTTGTTCCCCTTTCGCTGCCCTTGTTGCTTGGTCACTGTGGTGGTTATTGTTGTTGTTGTTGTTACTGACCTTGCATCTGACAGACACAGAAGGAGAGAGCAGAGAAATACAGGGTGGGAGAGGAAGATAGAGCTCCTAAAGACCTGCTTCATCCCCTGTAAAGTGACTCCCCTGCAGGTGGCGGTTTGGGGGCCAGACCCCAGATCCTTCCACCTGTTCCCTCTTTTCGTGAGCACCACAAGCCCTTAACCCTCTGACATACCGTCAAACCTCCCTGGATTTACTTTTGAAGGCAATATGACCTGCCTCGTTTTGAATCCTCATTATCCTGAGGGTCAGTCCTGGAGACAGTGTCATGACATGACACACGGAGATCTCTGGTATCAGAGAGCTCCTGGAACAGCAGCTGGGGCTCTAGTGCCAGGGCAGGAGCAACTCCCCATCCACCCTCCACGGAGTCCACCTGCCTGCATTTTGGTCCTTTTCCCTCCAAAAAAGATTTTTCCCTTTTTTCACTTTGAAACAGTCAGCAGACAGGTTACCCAGGCAGGGGAAAAAATAAATAAAAAGCCTTTTTTTTTTTTTTTTTTTTTTTTACAGAAGTGAATGACCATCATCTGGGAAGTATAGGTTTTGAACCTGAAAACTCTGTCTGTCTGTCACTTAGTCCACAGAAAGAGCCACTAGCCCAGCCAGATATCACGCTCAGATGGGGTGTTTTTGCCAGTCAAAGGTCTGCACAGCACACTAGGGATTGGGCGGCCTGAGACCCAAATGTTACATTGTAGATGGACTGCTTGCAGTTCTTGCTCCCCCGGACATTGTACTGCCTCAACTCCCTCCCCTACAGCATGAAAAAAAGACTCTTGACAACCTTGGAGCAAATGGAGTGGGGGCGAGGGGAGCTGTTTGCAAGTCTGCACTTCTCATGCCCAGGTGTCTGTGGGGGGCCGTGGCAGAGGCTGTAAGGGGGCTAGGGGGCAGAAGGAGACTGTTTGAGAGGCAGGCTGCAGGCAGGGGAGCCCGTGAGTGTGTGCAGGGCTGTGTGTGTGGGTGTGGTGGCAGGGGGTTAGGGCAGGTCCCCCTGCTGGATGGTGAGATGGAAGCTGGGCTGGCCCTGGGCCCTCAGGGCTGAAGGGCAGAAGCAGGGTGGCAGTAAAGTAGCACAGGGAGGCACACAGTAGATGTGATTTGGGGAGCTGGGGGACAGAGGGCCAGGGGAAAAGGAGCAACCTTGAGGAGGGGTCTGGACTAGAGAGTGAGGGGAGCTGGAGGCATGGAAGGTCCCAGGAATCAGGGACTTACAGGAACAGATTCCTGCACCCACCCGCTGGATAGAAGCTGCAGCAGCCAGAGCAGCAGCCCCTGCCTGCCTAGGCCAAGGGCCCTGAGTGAGTCCCTCTGAGGATGAGGGAGAGGAGGAGAAGGTGGAGGAGGAGGAGGAGGAGAAGGAGGAGGAGGAGGAGGAGGGGGAGGAAGAGGAGTTGGAAGAAGAGGAGGAGGAGGAGGAGGAGGAGGAGGTGCAGGAGGGCAGCTGTCAGTAGGCAAAGGGATTAATAGAGGCCTCCATTATGGATGCATGTGTCCAGGCAGGCACCCAGCAAGCCTCAGGGGCAGCTGAGGGCACCCAGGGACCTGGTGTGGGTATCTCTGGGGCGGGGGCTGTCAGTCAGTCAGCAAGACTGTGTGTCAGTGTACATGGTGGGACAGGGGCCTGGCAGACCTTGGTCCCCAGCCCTGGGCTGTCAGATGCCAGTCCCATTCCCAGACACACACCAATCTGCCCATAGCCCCTTGGCCCGACAACTACCAGAACCTGCTTTGCCCTGGGGCTCTGGCTCTGGTGGCTGGCCACCACCCCTCAGGTCAAGTTCAGCGTGGGGATCATGGCTGCTGGTCAACTGGATGGGCAGGGTCCCCGTGGCCTAGCAACCACAGGAGCCCCCTGTGATGTGATAGCCCCTGCCCACAGACCCCAGACAACCCCAGTCTTCAGCATATGCTGTACTACCAGACCTGACAGTAATGTGTGTGTGTGTGTGTGTGTATGTCTGTATGTCTGTGTGTCTGTGTGTGCTCAGAGCTCACCTGTAGTAGTCTCAGAAAATGGGTGTCATGGTATCCAGCCTCACCTGCAACTTATGTACAGAGAACCTAGCTGGTCAGGGCAAGCCAGATAGCCCAGATTCCGGATAAGCAAGAATGCAAGAGAACTATGTGGAACCCCAAGACCCCATTTTGACCCCCTGGTCACCACTTACCCAATTAGGGAAAAGCTGGGCTAGTGGCAAATCAGAGCTGCAGCTGTCTCTCTGTCTCTCTTCCTGCTTGGCCCTGCTCTATTTATGTCTGTTTCCTTCTCCTCAATAGGAAAGTTACAAATGATGTACAGAAATACAGGGAACATGGGAAAATCACCCCCGTAGCCACTATTACATGTAACTGTTGACTTTAAACCATTCATCCCCCAAGAAAAAACAGAATAAATATTTGTGAGGTTAAAAACATTGTAGGTTATATAGGGAACATTCTTTAGAGCCATGTAATAATAATCCATTGTGCATTGGATGTTACTGTCAAAAACAGTGCAGTAGTAGTTGGAGTAGTGTGTAGTATCTGCAAAAGGAAAGGTATTGTGTGTCCAAAGTTCCCTTCAATTATAAGAGAAAATCTATCAGGCAGAAGAAATGAACCCTCATGTTATATCGGACTAAATATATAAATAAATATGCACATATATGGGTATGATCTAGGAGGATTTAAAAAAATTAAAAAATAATAAAAACCACAGGAAGACCATAGGTCGACAATTCTAAAAATGACAGATATTTATGTATATTTATATATGTATGTGGATGTATATCTTTATTATAAAGTCTGAGAGATACTGCCATGGATATGAAGAGACAGAATATGACTTGTGTCAGAGAGACTTACAAAGCTGAGGCTCCAGTAGCCTAGGTAAAATCACCAACAAAACAAGCCAGAGCTCAGAGTGCTCTGGCAACTCTCTTTGTATATCTGGGCCTTCAATAAAATAAGGATATAAGTAAAATATTACTGAGTGCAGACAGAGTGAGTGAGATCCTGTGAGAGTCAGAGACAGAGAAGGAGAGAAAAGAAATAGAGGAGTTGGAAATAGACCAGAAGTCAAAAACCCCCTATACTGTGTTCATTCATGACAGGTTCAAACCTGGGTTGTAGAGATTGTAAGGCAGCAGCTCTAATGCCCACAGACCCCAGACAACTCTAGCCTTCACCATATGTGTGTAGTATTTGCCCAAGGAAATGTATTGTGCGTCAAAAGTTCCCCTCAATTATAAGAGAAAATATATCAAGCAGAAGAAATGACCCTCATGTGATACCTGACTAAATAAATAAATATGCAAATAAATGGGGATGATTTAGGAGGACTTGAAAAAATTAAAAAATGAAAATAAAAACCACATGAAGACCTGATTACAGCAGAAACATAGAAACCATATGCTGAGAAACAGAGGGCTGCTTCAAAAATTCCCTAACACTTCAGGGTCCAAGGAAATTAAGATTTCCGGAAAAAGAAAACAAACACATACATATTGAATCTAACACTAGAAAAAGGAGGGAAGTTCTGGGCTATGATAATTACAATAAGGATGCTGATAGAAACACTATTAGAAATGCTACTGGAAGGTTCTATAGTTAATATTTGTATTGAATGCTGCTCAAACAATATGGCCAATTATATCTGAAAAACTAGGCATTTATAAATGTGTGAATTCTGAATTAAGGTCAAATACATAGGTCGACAATTCAAAAAATGACAGATATATAAATATATATATATATATATATATATATATATATATATATGTATCTTTATTATAAACTCTGAGTGATACTGGCATGGAAAAGAGGAGACAGAAAATGGCTTGTGTCAGAAAGACTTACAAACTGAGGCTCCAGTAGCCAAGGTGAAATCGCCAACACAACACACCAGAGCTCAGCAGTGCTCTGGTAACTCTCTTTGTATATCTGGGCCTGTCATTAAAATAAGTATATAAGTAAAATATAAATGAGTGAAGACAGAGTGTATGAGAGCATGTGAGAGTTAGAGACAGAGAAGGCAAGATGAGAAATACATGAATTGGAAGGAGACCAGAATTCAAAAACCTCCTACACTGTGTTCATTGATGACAGCTTCAAAGCTGGGATTTAGGAATGGCTCTGTGAGATGTCTCTCATGACTGTGGCTCAGAAGGGCCAGGTGTATCCGCATTACTACAATAATCCAGAACTGTGAAGGTCTCTAGCTAAAATTATTTTCAGACCTCTACATGTTACATATATATATATATATATATATATATATATATATATATATATATATATATATAGAGAGAGAGAGAGAGAGAGAGAGACTGATGTATTCATTTTCTACAATGGATTCCATATGACATTCAAACAATTGATTGCTAAAACCTGAAGAGAAACTGTGCATCAGGAAAAGAATTGTCCAAAGGAGTAAAATCTCCAAATCATTAGCTATTTGCAGCAACTGCGGGACCGATCGAAAAAGGCTCGAGAAGGAAATCATCACCCCTCGGACTAAATATATAAGGCGAGTAGAGAAATAGATGAGTTGGAAAGAAACCAGAACTCAAAAACCTCCTACACTGTGTTCATTGATGACAGGTTCAAAGCTGGCTTTTAGATATTGTAAGACAGCACCTCTCATGCTCACAGACCCCAGACATCCCCAGGCTTCACCATATGCTGTACTACCAGACCTGACAGAAATGTGTGTGTGTCTCTCTGTCTGTGCTCACCTATAGTAGTCTCAGAGCATGGCTGCCTACTCAGCCTCCAGGAGAATGGGAGTCAATCACAGAGGGCCTGGACAGCTGCAGCTGCAGATGGACATATGCCTGGAACCTGCAGCAGCAATGCTGTCTCCGCAGTTCCATTCAGTACTACAGGATGTGCAGGAGACTAAATAATCCAAAGGGCAAAGAAAGGAAAATTTCAACACCAGGATGACTGAGTTCATGATGCATGCACTGACTTCCAGTAAGGGCCTAGGGAAGAAGGCATGTAGAGACACTCAGAGAGACAGAATGACAGAGACAGAAAAAGAGTGAAATTCTGGCCCTGTGTTGATCAGTGCCAGAGCACTGAAGACAAACCCTCCATGCCCATGCATACTTCTTACAAGTGGCATTGCTATTTTATGTTTTTGAGAAAAGGTAACACTTAGATAATCTAGGTCTTAGCCACTCGAGAAGCAACACTTGGCGGGCAGCCCACTCTCCAAAACTGTCCCTGCCTCTCCAAATTGGAAGTAGTCTTAGTGATGCTCCAGCCAAGAAGCAGGCTGGCATATTGCATCTCCCTGGTTCAGACTCAGCCTGTCCTGAATGCAGGGAACTGCACTATGTCTATTTCTTCTTTGATTTACAGTTTTGGGATAGGACTCGGTGGACAAAATGAGCAAGAGGGAATTAGATGATTTGGCAGCGTTAGTTTATGTTGAGAGAGATTTGTAGATTGATAAACGATATGGCTCTGTGAGATGTCTCTCATGACTGTGGCTCAGAAGGGCCAGGTTTATCCACTTTAATACCCTAATCCAGAGCTGTACAGGTCTCTAGCTAAAAAATTTTTCAGACCTCTAAATGTTATATATATATATATATATATATATATATATATATATATATATAGAGAGAGAGAGAGAGAGAGAGAGAGAAAGAGAGAAACTGATGTAGTCATTTTCTACAATGGATTCGGTATGACATTCAGACAATTGATTGCTCAAACCTGGAGAGAAATTGTGTATCAGGAAAAGAATTGTCCAAAGGAGTAAAATCTCCAAATCATTAGCTATTTGCAGCAACTGCGGGACCGATCGAAAAAGGCTCGAGAAGGAAATCATCCAGGAGACTCTCCACATGGACCGGCACCACAAGTTTCCTAGTCTGGAAACACACAAGGGCAGCTGCTAGCTCCCAGTGCAAGCCTCAGGGCAAAAACCTCTCCCTCTTCAGTGTCTCAGAATTCAAAAACCTCCTATACTGTGTTCATTTATGACAGATAAAAATCTGGCTTGTAGAGATTGTAAGGCAGCAGCTCTCAAGCCCACAGACCCCTGACAACCCCAGCCTTCACTATATGCTGTACTACTTGACCTGACAGTAATGTGTGTGTGTGTCAGTGTGTCTGTCTGACTGTGTGTGTCTGTGTGTGCTCAGAGCTCACCTGTAGTAGTCTCAAAGCATGGTTGGCAAGGTAGCCAGCCTCACCTGCAACTTATGTACAGAGAACCTAGCTGGTCAGTACGAGCCAGCTAGCCCAGGTTCTGGCTAAGCAAGAATGCATATGCTAAGGGACTCTCATGTCTATATCTCCTGAGTTCACTTTTCAATCCCATGCCGCACTATCTATCATCCAGGGGAAGCTGGGGCACCCCTCAGAATTCAGGGGCATGAGCCTGTCCAGTCACATTTGGCTGCCTACTCAGCCTCCAGGCTCTCAGTCCACTGTTCAGGGCAGCAGATTACAAGCACAGACAGTACCCAGAAAGAGCTGTGTTTCAACATAGAGGGCAACTGTGTTCGACCAAACAATAGTGGATGAACCCGGTCCCTTACACCTACCCTTGGGGTCCGGATAAGGCAATTGCTCCAGTGGCCTCACATCCCTGATCATGGTGTCCTGGTGTCAACACATCACACTCAGAGAGATTCCCAGAAGTAGGCATGCATGAGTGTCCCATACAAAGTCGCTCTGCTTGCAGGAAGCACAAACTCCCCGGGCCCTTGCTATGGTGAGACAAAACAAAGATGGATGCCTCCATTGGTTGAATTCGGAGCTTCCAGTGGAGATCACAGCCCCGCACCTCACCTGAGGGCCTGGCTGCTCCTAATAAACGCAATTGGAAACACCTGTTACCACTTGGGCCCTGAGGACATACTCAGGAATCCCTCCAGGAGCTAGCAGGCTGGCAGACCTCCTGACCCCGGGATAGCTGTGCTCCTAGTTGGGCGGCCCTTCTGTCCAGAGGTGAGTATATTCCCTAGATACAAGAAAGAACTTCAGGTTTCAAAAGGATTTGAAAACCCCATGAGGCACTTGGAAAAGACATTTCACAGCCATCAAAAACCCTCTTTCAAAACCCTGGAAGCTTACTTTTTGCGTGTAAAATCTGGACACTGGTGTGGCCATCAATACCACGGATACTTTACATTCGGCTTAATAGAGGGAAAGCACAATGTGTGTGCCAGGGTGGTAGAATTTCACTTCTCTTGACCTGGGCTCTCATGGAATAAGGACAAGGATGCAGTGCACAAAGTTGAGGAGGGCTGCATTTAGGCTGAGTGTCAGCCTCTGGGCCCTGGACAATGGGATTCAAGCACTGAGGGCCTGGACAGCTGCAGCTGCAGATGGACATATGCCTGGAACCTGCAGCAGCAAAGCTGTCTTCACTGTTCCCCACTGTACTATACCATGTGCAGTAGACTAAATAATCCAAAGGGCAAAGAAAGGAAAATTTCAACACCAGGATGCATGAGTTCAAATGCATGCACTGACTTTCAGTAAGGGCCCAGGGATGAAGTCACATAGAGACAGTCAGAGAGACAGAATGACAGAGACAGGAAAGGAGTGAAATTCTGGCCCTGTGTTGATCAGTGCCAGAGCACTGAAGACAAACCCTCCATGCTCATGCATACTTCTTACAAGTGGCATTGCTATTTTATGTTTTTGAGGAAAGGTTACACTTAGAACATTTAGGTCTTAGCCCACTCTGAGAAGCAACACTTGGCCGGCAGCCCACTCTCCAAAACTGCCCCCACCTCTCCAAATTGGAAGTAGTCTTAGTGATTCTCAAGCCAAGATACAGACTGGAGTATTGCATCTCCCTGGTCGAGCCTCAGCCTGTACTATGGGCAGGGAACTGCACTATGTCTATTTCTTCTTAGCTTCACAGTTTTGGGATAGGACTCGGTGGACAAAATGAGCAAGAGGGAAGTAGATGATTTGACAGAGGTAGTTTGTGCTGAGAGAGATTTGATAAACGATATGGCTCTGTGAGATGTCTCTCATGACTGTGGCTCAGAAGGGCCAAGTGTATCCACTTTACTACCCTAATCCAGAGCTGTGCATGTCTCTAGCTAAAAAATATTTTCAGACCTCTATATGTTACATATATATATATATATATATATATATATATATATATATATAGAGAGAGAGAGAGAGAGAGAGAGAGAGAGAGAGAGAGAGACTGATGTAGTCATTTTCTACAATGGATGCGATATGACATTCAGACAATTAATTGCTCAAACCTGGAGAGAAACTGTGCATCAGGAAAGAATTGTCCAAAGGAGTAAAATCTCTAAATAATTAGCTATATGCAGCTCCAACGGGACCAATCGAAAAAGGCTCGAGAAGGTCCTCATCCAGGAGACTCTCAACATGGACAGGCACCACACGTTTCCTAGTATGGAAACACACACAGGGCAGGTGCTAGTTCCCAGTGCAAGTATCAGGGGAAAAACCTCCCCCTCTTCAGTGTCTCAGAATTCAAAAACCTCCTACACTGTGTTCATTGATGACAGGTTCAAAGCTGGCTTGTAGAGATTGTAAGCCAGCAGCTCGCATGCCCATGGACCCCAGACAGCCCCAGCCTTCACCAAATGCTGTACTACCAGACCTGAGAGTAATGTGTGTGTGTATATGTGTGTGTGTATCTGTCTGTATGTCACTGTGTGTCTAAGCTCTAAGATTACACTGAGAAGGTGTGTCTAAGCTCTAAAGTTAGAAGGTGTGTCTAAGCTCTGAGGTTACACTTAGAAGGTGTGTGTCTAAGCTCTAAGGTTACACTTAGAACATCTAGGTCTTATCCCACTCTGAGAAGCAACACTTGGACTGCAGCCCACTCTCCAAAACTGCCCTCACCTCTTCAATTTGGAAGTAGTCTTAGTGATGCTCCAGCCAAGATGCAGGCTGGTGTATTGCATCTCCCTGGTCCAGCCTCAGACTGTCCTGTGTGCAGGAAACTGCACTATGTCTATTAATTCTTTGATTTACAGTTTTGGGATAGTACTCGTTGAAAAAAAAGCAAGAGGGAAGAAGATGATTTGGCAGAGGTAGTTTGTGCTGAGATTTATAAAGTGATTAGAGCTATATGAAAGGCTCTGTGAGATGTCTCTCATGACTGTGGCTCAGAAGGGCCAAGTGTATCCGTATTCTTACCCTAATCCAGAGCTGTGTAGGTCTCTAGCTAAAAAATATTTTCAGACCTCTACATGTTACATATATATATATATATATATATATATATATATATATATATATATATATACACACAGAGAGAGAGAGAGACACTGATGTAGTCATTTTCTACAATGGATTCGATATGACATTCAGACAATTGATTGCTAAAACCTGGACTGAAACTGTGCATCAGGAAAAGAATTGTCCAAAGGAGAAAAATCTCAAAATCATTAGATATATGCAGCTCCTAAGGGACATAGCGAAAAATGCATGAGAAGGAACTCATCAAGGTGACTGTCCACATGGGCAGGCACCACAAGTTTCCTAGTCTGGCAACAGACACAATGAATCTGGTAGGTCCCAGTGCAAGCCTCAGGGCAAAAGCCTCTCCCTCTTCAGTGTTTTTACATCTGAAAAGAAGCAAAGTGACCAAGGGCCAAAGAGAGCCACAATGGTGTCAATATTGAGTTGTAAATCAGAATGTACCAAGTGTTTTGAAAAAAAAATCACCTTATTATAAACTCTGAGTAATACTGGCATGGAAATGAGGAGACAGAATATGGCTTGTGTCAGAAAGACTAACAAACTGAGGCTCCAGTAGCCTAGGTGTAATCGCCAACACAACAAGCCAGAGCTAAGAAGTGTTCTGGTAACTCTCTTTGTATATCTGCGCCTGTCAGTAAAATAAGTATATAAGTAAAATATTAGTGATTGAAGACAGAGTGTGTGAGAGCATGTGAGAGTTAGAGACAGAGAAGGCGAGAAGAGAAATAGATGAGTTGGAAAGAGACCAGAATTCAATAACCTCCTACACTGTGTTCATTGATGACAGGTTCAAACCCCTTGTTGAGATTGTAAGGCAGCAGCTCTGAAGCCCACAGACCCAGACAGCCCCAGCCTTCACCATATGCTTTACTACCAGACCTTACAGTAATGTGTGTGTGTTTGTCTGTCTCTCTGTCTGTGTGTGTCTGTGTGTGCTCAGAACTCACCTATAGTAGTCTAAGAGCATGGGTGGCAAGGTAGCCAGCCTCACCTGCAACTTATGCACAGAGACCCTAGCTGGTTACGGAAAGCCAGCTAGCCCAGATTCTGGCTAAGCAAGAATGCATATGCAAAGGGACTCTCATGTCTCGCTCTCCTGAGTTCCCGATTCAATCTCATGACTCCCTAGCATCCAAACACTGCAAACGGTGAAAGCTGTGGCACCCCTCAGAATTTTAGGGGCAGGACACTGTCCAGTCACGTTTGGCTGCAAATTCTGCCACCAGGTTCCCAGTCAACTTCTCAGTGGACAGCAGATTACAAGCCCAGAAAAAACCCAGAAAGAGCTGTGTCTCAACATAGTTGGGAACTGTGTTTGACCAAACAATAGTGGATGAACCCAGCCCCTTACACCTCCCCTTTGGGTCCTGCTAAGGCAATTACACCTGTGGCATCACAATCCCTGATCACGGTGTCCTGGTGTCCACACACACACTCAGAGAGTTTCCCAGAAGTAGGCATCCATGAGTGTCCCATACACAGTAGCTCTGCTTGCAGTAAGCACAAAATTCCCGGGCCTTGCTATTGAGAGACAAAAGGAAGATGTATTCCACCATTGGCATAATTAGGAGATTCCAGGGGAGATCACAGCCCCACCCCTCACCTGAGGGCCTGGCTGCTGCTATTAAAGGCAATTGTAAACACCTGTTACCACTTGGGACCTGAGGATATACTCAGGAATCCCTCCAGGAGCTAGCAGGCTGGCAGAGCTCCTGACCCCAGGAAAGCTGTGCTCCTAGTTGGGAGGGCATTCTGGCCAGAGGGGAGAATATACCCTAGATACAAGAAAGAACTTCAGGTTTCAAAAGGATTTGAAACCCCCATGAGGCACTTGGAAAAGACATTTCACAGCCATCAAAAAACCCTCTTTCTTCACCCTAGAAGCTTCTGTTTTGCATGGAAAATCTGGACACTGGTGTGTCCTGCAGTACCATAGATCCTTTACATTTGGCCCAATAGAGGGAAAGCACAATGTGTGTGCCAAGGTGGTAGAGTTTCACTTCTCTTGACCTGGGCTCTCATGGAATAAGGACAAGGATGTGGTGCAGGAAATTGAGGATGGCTGCATTTAGGCTGAGTGTCAGCCTCTGGGCCCTGGACAATGGGATTCAAGCACTGAGGGCCTGGACAGCTGCAGCTGCAGATGGACATATGCCTGGAACCTGCAGCAGCAACGCTGTCTTCACTGTTCCCCAATGTACTACACCATGTGCAGTAGACGAAATAATCCAAAGGGCAAAGAAAGGAAAATCTCATTGGGCAGCCACTGGAAGGCCCGCCCACCAACCACTTCTCTGGAAAGAGATGAGAATTCAAAAACCTCCTACACTGTCTTCATTGATGACAGGTTCAAACCTGGCTTGTAGAGATTGTAAGGCAGCAGCTCTCATGCCCACAGACCCCAGACAGCCCCAGCCATCACCATATGCTGTACTACCAGACCTGACAGTAATGTGTGTGTGTGTGTGTGTGTCTGAATGTCTGTCTGACTGTGTGTGTCTGTGTGTGCTTAGAGCTCACCTGTAGTAGTCTCAGAGCATGTGTGGCAATGTAGCCAGCCTCACCTGCAACTTATGTACAGAAGAACCTAGCTGGTCAGGGCAAGCCAGCTAGCCCAGATTCTGGCTAAGCAAGAATGCATATGCAAAGGGACTCTGATGTCTAAATCTCCTGATTTCCCTATTCAATCCCATGCCTCACTATCTATCATCCAAAAATTGCCAACGGGGGAAGCTGGGGAACCCTTCAGAATTCAGGGGCATGAGCCTGTCCAGTCACGTTTGGCTGCCTACTTAGCCTCCAGGCTCTCAGTCCACTGCTCAGGGCAGCAGAATTCAAGCACAGAAAGTACCCAGACAGAGTTGTGTTTCAACATAGATGGGAACTGTGTTCGACCAAACAATAGTGGATGAACCCGGTCCCTTACACCTACCCTTTGGGTCTGGCTAAGGCAAATACTCCTGTGGCCTCACATCCCTGATTGTGGTCTCCTGGTGTTCACACATCACTCTCAGAGAGATTCCCAGAAATAGGCATGCATGAGTGTCCCATACGAAGTCTCTCTGCTTGCAGGAAGCAGAAACTCCCAGGGCCTTGGCTATGGACAGAGAAAAGAAAGACAGATGCCTCCATTGGCTGAATTCGGTGCTTCCAGTGGAGATCACAGCCCAGAACCTCACCTGAGGGCCTGGCTGCTGCTAATAAAGGCAATTGGAAACACCTGTTACCACTTGGGCCCTGAGGACATACTCAGGAATCCCTCCAGAAACTAGCAGGTTGGCAGATCTCCTGACCCAGGGATAGCTGTGATCCTAGTTCGGCGGCCCTTCTGGCCAGGGGTGAGAATATTCCCTAGATACAAGAAAGAACTTCAGGTTTCAAAAGGATTTGAAAACCCCATGAGGCACTTGGAAAATATATTTCACAGCCATCAAAATCCCCTATTCAGAACCCTGGAAGCTTCCGTTTTGCATGGAAAATCTGGACACTGGTGTGGCCACCAGTACCACAGATCCATTACATTCGGCTTAATAGAGGGAAAGCACAAAGTGTGTGCCAGGGGGATAGAGTTTCACTTCTCTTCACCTGGGCTCTTATGGAATAAGGACAAGGACACCATGCAGGAAGGTGAGGAGTGCTGCATTTAGGCTGAGTGTCAGCCTCAGGGCCCTGGAGAATGGGAGTCAAGCAGAGAGGGCCTGGACAGCTGAAGCTGCAGATGGACATATGCCTCGAACCTGCAGCAGCAACGCTGTCTCAGCAGTTCCCCTCTGTACTACACCACGTGCAGGAGACTAAATAATCCAAAGCACAAAGAAAGGAAAATTTCAACACCAGGATGACTGAGTTCAAGATGCATGCACTGACTTCCATTAAGGGCCCAGGGAAGAAGGCATGTAGAGACAGTCAGAGAGACAGAATGAAAGAGACAGAATGGTCCAGCCAAAGCCTGTCCTGTGTGCAGGGAACTGCACTATGTCTACTTCTTCTTTGATTTCCATTTTTGGGATAGGGCTCGGTGGACAAAATGAGCAAGAGGGAAGTACATGATTTGGCAGGAGTAGTTTGTGTTGAGAGAGATTGATAGAGTGATAAAGGATTTGGCTCTGTGAGATGTCTCTCAAGACTGTGGCTCAGAAGGGCAAGGTGTATCCACTTTACTACCTTAATCCAGAGTTGTGCAGGTCTCTAGCTAAAAAATATTTTCAGACCTCTACAAGTTACATATATATATATATATATATATATATATATAGAGAGAGAGAAAGATAGAGAGAGAGAAGGACACTGATATAGTCATTGTAGTCTTTTTCTACAATATATTCAATATGACATTCAGACAATTGATTGCTAAAACCTGAAGAGAAACTGTGCATTAGGAAAAGAATTGTCCAAAGGAGTAAAATCTCCAAATCATTAGCTATATGCAGCTCCAACGGGACAGATCTAAAAAGGCTCCAGAAGGAACTCATCCAGGAGACTCTCCACATGCAAAGGCACCACAAGTTTCCTAGTCTGGCAACAAACACACGGCAGCTGCTAGTTCTCAGTGCAAGCCTCAGGGCAGAAACCTCTCCCTCTTCAGTGTCTCAGAATTCAAAAACCTCCTAAACTGTGTTCATTGATGACAGGATCAAACCTGGCTTGTAGAGATTGTAAGGCAGCAGCTCTCATGCCCACAGACCCCAGACAGCACCAGCCTTCACCATATGCTGTACTAACAAACCTGACAGTAATGTGCGTGGATGTGTCTGTCTGTCTGTCTGACTGTGTGTGTCTGTGTGTGCTTAGAGCTCACCTGTAGTAGTCTCAGTGCATGGGTGGCAAGGTAGCCAGCCTCACCTGAAACTTATATACAGAGAACCTAGCTGGTCAGGGCAAGCCACCTACCCCAGATTCTGGCTAAGCAAAAATGCATATGCAAAGGTACTCTCATGTATGCCACTCCTGAGTTCCCTATTAAATCCCATGTCTCACTATCTATCATCCAAACACTGCCAACGGGGGAAGCTGGGGATCCCCTCATAATTCAGGGGCATGAGCCGGACCAGTCACGTTTAGCTGCCTACTCAGCCTCCAGACTGTCAGTACACTGCTCAGGCAGCATATTACAAGCCCAGAAAGAGCTGTGTTTCAACATAGATGGAAACTGTGTTTGACCAAACAATAGTGGATGTAACAGGCCCCTCAAACCTACCCTTTGGGTCCGGCTAAAGCAATTGCTCCTGTGGCCTCACAATCCCTAATCATGGTGTCCTGGTGTCCACACATCACACTCAGAGAGTTTCCCCGAAGTAGGCATGCCTGAGTGTCCCATACAAAGTCGCTCTGCTTGCAGGAAGCACAAACTCCCAGGGTCCTTGCTATGGAGAGACCAAAGTAAGATGAATACCTCCATTGGCGGAATTAGGAGCTTCCAGTGGAGGGCATGGCCCCGCCAATCACCTGAGGGCCTGGCTGCTGCTAATAAAGTCAATTGGAAACACCTGTTACTACTTGGGGCCTGAGGACATACTCAAGAATCCCTCCAGGAGCTAGCAGGCTGGCAGACCTCCTGACCCCGGGATAGCTGTCCTCCTAGTTGGGAGGGCCTTCGGGCCAGAGGTGAGAATATTCCCTAGATAAATGAATGAACTTCAGGTTTCAAAAGGATTTGAAACCCCTGGAGGCACTTGGAAAAGACATTTCACAGCGATCAAAACACCCTCTATCTGAACCCTGGAAGATTCTGTTTTGCGTGTAAAATCTGGACACTGGTGTGGCCATCAGTACCACAGATCCTTTACATTCGGCCCAATAGAGGGAAATCACAATGTGTGTGCCAGGGTGGTAGAGTTTCACTTCTCTTAATCTAGGCTCCCATGGAATACGGACAAGGAGGGGGTGCAGGAAATTGAGGAGGGCTGCATTTAGGCTGAGTGTCAGCCACAGGGCCCTTGAGAATGGGAGTCAAGCACAGAGGGCCTGGACAGCTTCAGCTGGAGTTGGACATATGCCTGTTACCTGCAGCAGGAACTTTGTCTCCTCAGTTCCCCTCTGTACTATGCTATATGCACAAGACTATGTAATCCAAAGGGCAAAGAAAGGAAAATTTCAACACCATGAAGACCGAGTTCACGATGCATGCACTAACTTCCAGGAAGGGTCCAGGGAAGAAGGCACACAGAGACAGTCTGAGAGACAGAATGACAGTGACTGAAAGGACAGAAATTCTGTCCCTGTGTTGATCAGTGCCAGAGCACTGAAGACAAACCCTCCATGCCCATGCATACTTGTTACAAATGGCATTGTTATTTTATGTATGTGAGGAAAGGTTACAATTATAACATCTAGGTCTTAGCCCACTCTGAGAAGCAACACTTGGCCTGCAGCCCACTCTGCAAAACTGCCCTTGCCTCTCCAAATTGGAAGTAGTTTTAGTGATGCTCCAGCCAAATGCAGGGTGGCGTATTTCATCACCCTTGTCCAGCTTCAGCCTGTCCTGTGTGCAGGGAACTGCACTAGGTCTATTTCTTCTTTGATTAACAGTTTTGGGATAGGACTCGGTGGACTAAAAGAGCAAGAGGGAAGTCGATGATTTGGCAGCTATAGTTTGGGCTGAGAGAGATTTGTAGAGTGACAAGAGGTAAAGGAATGGCTCTGTGAGATGTCTCTCATGACTGTGGCTCAAAATAGCCAGGTGTATCCGCATTACTACCCGAATCTAAAGCTGTACAGGTCTCTAGCTAAAATAAATTTTCAGACCTCTACATGTTATATATATATATATATATTGAGAGAGAGAGCAAGACACTGATGTAGTCATTTTCTACAATGGATGCGATATGACATTCAGACAATTGATTGCTAAAACCTGGAGAGAAACTGTACATCAGGAAAAGAATTGTCCAAAGGAGTAAAATCTCCAAATCATTAGCTATATGCAGCTCCAACGGGACCTAGCAAAAAAGGCTCGAGAAGGAACTCATCCAGGAGACTCTCCACATGGACAGGCACCACAAGTTTCCTAGTCTCACACACACACAGGACAGCTGCTAGTTCCCAGTGCAAGCCTCAGGGAAAAAACCTCTCCCTCTTCAGAGTCTTAACATCTGAAAATAAGCAAAGTGACCAAGGGCCAAGGAGAGCCACAATGGTGTCAATATTGAGCTGTAAATCAGAATGTGCCAAGTGTTTTGTACAAAATCACCTGTGCCACAGTGATTCTGTTGTTCTCTCTCTTCCTCCGTCAGACACACACACAAACACAAACACTCACTCTCACACTTACACAAACGCACACATTCACAGAGGCACAGGCACAAACGGATTTTTACACATCACACTGGGCAGCTTCTGCAAGGCAGGCCCTGGGCTGAAACTTGCTTCGCACTTCCTGGAATCACGCCCAGTCTTTTAAGGCCAGCTCTGAGCTCCCATTGTCGTGCTTACTTCAGAAGGCCCGCAGACAGGGCACCAGCCATGCTCGAATGGGCCAGAGACCTAGGCAATGCCCAGAACCCCTGCCAGCAATATCATTGGCCAGTGAGCTAGGACTCGCCCATGAGTGTCAAGGCCCATAGTCACTGATTGGCCAGCAACATTGAGCACCGCCCACACGGCCCTGCAGCACGCTCATTGGGTAGCCTCTGGAAGGCCCGCCCACCAGCCACTTCTCCTGGAAAGAGTGAGAATTCAAAAACCTCCTACACTGTGTTCATAGATGACAGGTTCAAAGCTGGCTTGTAGATATTGTAAGAAGCAGCTCTCATGTCCACAGACCCCAGACAGCCCCAGCCCTCACCATATGCTATACTATCAGACCTGACAATAATATGTGTGTGTCTGTCTGTCTGTCTGTCTGTGTCTGTGTGTGCTCAGAGCTCACCTATAGTAGTCTCAGATAATGGGTGGGAAGGTATCCAGCCTCACCTGCAACTTATGTACAGAGAAACTAGCTGGTCAGGGCAAGCCAGCTAGCCCAGATTCTGGCTAAGCAAGAATGCATATGCAAAGGGACTCTCATGTCTAAATCTCCTGATTTCCCTATTCAATCCCATGCCTCACTATCTATCATCCAAAAACTGGCAACGGGGGAAGCTGGGGAACCCTTCAGAATTCAGGGGCATGAGCCTGTCCAGTCACGTTTGGCTGCCTACTTAGCCTCCAGACTCTCAGTCCACTGCTCAGGGCAGCAGATTACAAGCATAAAAAGAAGCCAGAAATAGCTGTGTTTCTACATAGATGGGAACTTTGTTCGACCAAACAATAGTGAATGAACACGGTCCCTTATACCTACCCTTTGGGTCTGGCTAATGAAATTGCTCCTGTGGCCTCACATCCCTGATCATGGTGTCCTGGTGTCCACACATCACACTCAGAGAGATTCACAGAAGTAGGCATGCATGTGTGTCCCATACAAAGTCGCTCTGCTTGCAGGAAGCACAAACTCCCCGGGCCCTTGCTATTGAGAGACAAAAGGAAGATGGATGCCTCCATTGGCTGAATTAGGAGCTTCCAGTGGAGATCAAAGCCCCGCAACTCACCTGAGGTTCTGGCTGTTGCTAATAAAGGCAATTGGAAACACCTGTTACCACTTGGTAACAGGGCCTGAGGACATACTCAGGAATCCCTCCAGTAGCTAGCAGGCTGGCAGACCTCCTGACCCAGGGATAGCTGTGCTCATAGTTGGGAGGGCCTTCAGGCCAGAGGTGAGAATATTCCCTAGATAAAAGAAAGAACTTCAGGTTTCAAAAGGATTTGAAACCCCAGGATGCACTTGGAAAAGAGATTTCACTGCCATCAAAACACCCAATTTCTGAACCCTGGAAGCTTCTGTTTTGCGTGGAAAATGTGGACACTGGTGTGGCCATCAGTACCACAGATCCTTTACATTCGGCCCAATAGAGGGAAAGCACAATGTGTGTGCCAAGGTGGTAGACTTTCACTTCTCTTGACCTGGGCTCTCATGGAATAAGGACAAGGATGTGGTGCAGGAAATTGAGGAGGACTATATTTAGGCTGAGTGTCTGCCACAGGACCCTGGAGAATGGGAGTCAAGCACAGAGGGCCTGGACAGCTGCAGCTGCAGATGGACATATGCCTGGAACCTGCAGCAGCAACGCTGTCTCCTCAGTTCCACTTTGTTCTACACCATATGCACGAGACTAAGTGATCCAAAGGGCAAATAAAGGAAAATTTCAACACCAGGAAGACCGAGTTCACGATGCATGCACTGACTTTCACAAAGGGTCCAGGGAAGAAGGCACACAGAGACAGTCAGAGAGACAGAATGACAGTGACTGAAAAGGAAAGAAATTATGGCCCTGTGTTGATCAGTGCCAGAACACTGAAGAAAAATCCTCCATGCCCATGCATACTTCTTACAAGTGTCATTATTATTTTTTCTTTGTGAGGAAAGGTTACACTTAGAACACCTAGGACTTAGCCCACTCTGAGAAGCAACACTTGGCCTGCAGCCCACTCTCCAAAACTGCCCATGCCTCTCCAAATTGGAAGTAGTTTTAGTGATGCTCCAGCCAAATGCAGGCTGGCGTATTTCATCTCTCTGATTCAGCCTCAGTCTTCCTCTGTGCAGGGAACTGCACTATATCTATTTCTTCTTTGATTTACAGTTTTGGGATAGGACTCGACAGACAAAAAGAGTAAGAGGGAAGTAGATGTTTTGGCAGCGGGAGTTTGTGCTGAGAGAGATTTGTAGAGTGATAAACGATATGGCTCTGTGAGATGTCTCTCAAGACTGTGGCTCAGAAGGTCCAGGTATATCCACTTTACTACCCTAATCCAGAGCTGTGCAGGTCTCTAGCTAAAAAGTATTTCAGACCTCTACATGTTACACACACACACACACACACACACACACACACACACACACACACACACATATATATATATATATATATATATATAGAGAGAGAGAGAGAGAGAGAGACTGATGTAGTCATTTTCTACAATTGGTTCGATATGACATTCAACAACTGATTGCTAAAACCTGAAGAGAAACTGTGCATCAGGCAAAGAATTGTATAATGGAGTAAAATCTCCAAATCATTAACTATATGTAGCTCCAATGGGACCGATCGAAAAAGGCTCGACAAGGAACTCATCCAGGATACTCTCCACATGGACAGGCACCACAAGTTTCCTAGTCTGGCAACACACACAGGGTAGCTTCTATTTCCCAGTGCAGGCCTCAGGGTAAAAAGCTCTCCCTCTTCAGTGTCTCAGAATTCAAAAACCTCCTACACTGTGTTCATTGATGACGGGTTCAATCCTGGCTTGTAGAGATTGTAAGGCAGCAGCTCTCATGCCCACAGACCCCAGACAGCTACAGCCTTCACCATATGCTGTACTAACAAACCTGACATTAATGTGTGTGAGTGTGTCTGTCTGTCTATCTGTGTGTGTCTGTGTGTGCTCTGAGCTCACCTATAGTAATCTCAGAGCACGGGTGTCAAGGTAGCCAGCCTCACCTGAAATTTATGTACAGAGAACATAGCTGGTCAGGGCAAGACAGCCAGCCCAGATTCTGGCTTACCAAGAATGCATATGCAAAGGGACTCTCATGTATAAATCACATGAGTTCCCTATTCAATCCCATGCCTCAATATCTATCATCCGGGGGAAGCTGGGGCACCCCTCAGAATTCAGGGGCATGAGCCTGTCCAGTCATGTTTGTCAGCCTACTCAGCCTCCAGCTCTCAGTCCACTGCTCAAGGCAGCAGATTACAAGCACAGAAAGTACCCAGAAAGAGCTGTGTTTCAACATAGATGGGAACTGTATTCGACCAATCAATAATGGATCAAGCTTGTCCCTTACTCATACCCTTTGGGTCCGGATAAGGCAATTGCTCCTGTGGCCTTACATCCCTGATCATGGTGTCCTGGTGTCCCACAACACACTCAGAGAGATTCCCAGAAGTAGGCATGCATGAGTGTCCCATACAAAGTCGCTCTGCATACAGGAAGCACAAACTCCCCGGGCCTTTGCTATGGACAGACAAAAGAAAGATGGATGCCTCCATTGGCTGAATTCGGTGCTTCTAGTGGAGATAACAGCCCTGCACCTCACTTGAGGTCCTGGCTGCTGCTAATAAAGACAATTAGAAACACCTGAACCACTTGGGCCCTGAAGACATACTCAGGAATCCCTTCAGGAGCTAGCAGGCTGGCAGACCTCCTCAACCCGGGATAGCTGTGCTCCTAGTTGGGTGAGCCTTCTGGCCAGTGGTGAGAATATTCGCTAGATACAAGAAAGAACTTCAGGTTTCAAAAGGATTTGAAACCCCTGGAGGCACTTGGAAAATACATTTCAGAGCCGTCAAAACACCCTCTGTCAGAACCCTGGAAGCTTCCGTTTTGGGTGGAAACTCTGGACACTGGTGTGGCCATCAGTACCACAGATCCTTTACATTCGGCTTAATAGAGGGAAAGCAAAATGTGTTTGCCAAGAGGATAGAGTTTCACTTCTCTTCACCTGGGCTATCATGGAATAAGGACAAGGATGTATTGAGTGTGAGACTCAGGGCCCTGGAGAATGGTAGTCAAGCACAGAGGGCCTGGACAGCTGCAGCTGCAGATGGACATATGCCTGGAACCTGCAGCAACAAAGCTGTGTCCACAGTTCCCCACTGTACTACACCATGTGCAGGAGACTAAATAATCCAAAGGGCAAAGAAAGGAAAATTTCAACACCAGGATGACTGAGTTCAGGATGCATGCACTGACTTCCAGTAAGGCCCCAGGGAAGAAGGCACGTAGAGACAGTCAGAGAGACAGAATGACAGAGACATAAAAGTTTTGAAACTCTGGCCCTGTGTTGATAAGTGCCAGAGCACTGAATACAACCCTCGATGCCCATGCATACTTTTTACAAGTGGCATTGCTATTTTATGTTTCTGAGGAAAGGTAACACTTAGAACATCTAGGTATTAGCCACACTGAGAAGCAACACTTGGCCGGCAGCCCACTCTCCAAAACTGCCCCAGCCTCTCCAAATTGGAAGTAGTCTTAGGCTCCAGCCAAGATGCAGGCTGGCGTATTGCAGCTCCCTGGTCCAGCCTCAGCCTATCCTGTGTGCAGAGAACTGCCCTATGTCTATTTCTTCTTTGATTTACAGTTTTTGGATAGGACTCGGTGGACAAAATGAGCAAGATGGAAGTAGATGATTTGGCAGCTGTAGTTTGTGCTGAAAGAGATTTGTAGAGTGATAAACGATATGGCTCTGTGAGATGTCTCTCATGACTGTGGCTCAGAAGGGCCAGGTGTATCCACTTTACTACCCTAATCCAGTGCTGTGCAGGTTTCTAGCTAAAAAACATTTTCAGACCTCTACATGTTACATATATATATATATATATATATATATATATATGTGTGTGTGTGTGTGTGTGTGTGTGTGTGTGTGTGTGTGTGTGTGTGTATACATATATATATAGAGAGAGAGAAACTGATGTAGTCATTTTCTACAATGGATTCGATATGACATTCAGACAATTGATTGCTAAAACCTCGAGAGAAACTGTGCATCAGGGAAAGAATTGTCCAAAGGAGTAAATACTCCAAATCATTACCTATTCGCAGCTAAATCAGGACCAATCGAAAAAGGCTGGAAAAGGAACTCATCCAAGAGACTCTCCACATGGACAGGCACCACAAGTTTCCTAGTCTCAGAGCATGGGTGGCAAGGTATCCAGCCTCACCTGCAACTTATGTACAGAGAACCGAGCTGGTCAGGGCAAGCCAGCTAGCCCAGATTCTGGCTAGGCCAGAATGCATATGCAAAGGGACTCTCATGTCTAAATCTCCTGAGTTCCCAATTCAACCCCATGCCTCACTATCTATCATCCAGGGGAAGCTGGTGTCCACACATCACACTCAGAGAGATGCCCAGAAGTAGGCATGCATGAGTGTCCCATACAAAGTCGCTCTGCTTTCAGGAAGCACAAACTCCCCGGGCGCTTGCAATGGACAGACAAAAGAAAGATGGATGCCTCCATTGGCTGAATTCAGAGCTTCCAGTGGAGATCACAGCCCCGCCCCTCACCTGCGGGCCTGGCTGATGCTAATAAAGGCAATTGGAAACACATGTTACCACTTGGGCCCTGAGGACATACTTGGGAATCCCTCCAGGAGCTAGCAGGCTGGCAGACCTCCTCACCCCGGGATAGATGTGCTCTGAGTTGGGCGGCCCTTCTGGCCAGAGGTGAGAATATTCCCTAGATACAAGAAAGAACTTCAGGTTTCAAAAGGATTGAAAACCCCATGAGGCACTTGGAAAAGACATTTCACAGCCATCAAAACACCCTCTTTCAGAACCCTGGAAGGTTCCATTTTGCGTGGAAAATCTGGACACTGGCGTGTCCATCAGTACCACAGATACTTTACTTTCGGCCCAATAGAGGGAAAGCACAATGTGTGTGCCAGGGGGATAGAGTTTCACTTCTCTTCACCTGGGCTCTCATGGAATAAATACAAGGACACTGTGTCGGAAGGTGAGGAGGGCTGAATTTAGGCTGAGTGTCAGCCTCAGGACCCTGGAGAATGGGAGTCAAGCAGAGAGGGCCTGGACAGCTGAAGCTGCAGATGGACATATGCCTCGAACCTGCTGCAGCAACGCTGTCTCTGCAGTTCCTCTCTGTACTACACCATGTGCAGGAGACTAAATAATCCAAAGGGCAAAGAAAGGAAATTTTCAACACCAGGATGACTGAGGTCACAATGCATGCACTGACTTCCAGTAAGGGCACAGGGAAGGAGGCACATAGAGACAGTCAGAGAGACAGAATGACAGAGACAGAAAAGGACTGAAATTCTGGCCCTTTGTTGATCAGTGCCAGAGCACTGAAAACAAACCCTCCATGCCCATGCATACTTCTTACAAGTGGCATTGCTATTTTATGTTTTTGAGTAAAGGTAACACTTAGAACATCTAGGTCTTAACCACTCTGAGAAGCAACACTTGGCCGGCAGCCCACTCTCCAAAAATGCCCCCGCCTCTCAAAATTGGAAGTAGTCTTAGTGATGTTCCCGCCAAGATGCAGGCATGCGTATTGCATATCCCTGGTCCAGCCTCAGCCTGTCCTGTGTGCAGACAACTGCACTATGTCTATTTCTTCTTTGATTTACAGTTTTGGAATAGGACTCAGAGGACAAAATGAGAAAGAGGGATGTAGATGATTTGGCAGCAGTAGTTTTTGCTGAGAGAGATTCGTAGAGTGATAAATGATATGGCTCTGTGAGATGTCTCTTATGACTGTGACTCAGAAGGGCCAGGTGTATCCACTTTACTACCCTAATACAGAGCTCTGTAGGTCTATAGCTAAAAAATATTTTCAGACCTCTACAAGTTACATATATATAGAGATAGAGAGATAGAGAGAGAGACACTGATATAGTCATTTTCTACAATGGATTCGATATGACATTCAGACAATTGATTGCTAAAACGTGGAGAGAAACTGTGCATCTGGAAAAGAATTGTCCAAAGGACTAAAATCTCCAAATCATTAGCTATATGCAGCTCCAAAGGGACCGATAGAAAAAGGCTCGAGAAGGAACTCATCCAGGAGACTCTCCACATGCACAGGCACCACAAGTTTCCTAGTCTGGCAACACACACAGGGCAGCTGCTAGTTCCTTGAGCAAGCCTTAGGGCAAAACCTCTCCCTCTTCAGTGTCTTTACATCTGAAAAGAAAAATAGTGTCCAAGGGCCAAGGAGAGCTACAATGGTGTCAATATTGAGCTGTAAATCAGAATGTGCCAAGTGTTTTGCACAAAATCTCCTGTGCCACAGTGATTCTGTTGTTCTCTTTCTCTCCCTACCACACACATACACACACACAAACAAACACAAACACACATTCTCACAGTCACACAGTCTCTAATTGGCCAGCAGTCTCTATGAATACACACTGGGCCCTCCCCTCAGGCTCAGAAGGCACGGTATCTTAGACCCGCCCCCGGGGATTGTCTGCCGTCCTCTGAAGGCCCTGTTTCTGCCAACATGACCCAGCAGCTCCTGTCTAGACCCATCCTTAGGACACTGCCTGCTTGAGCTAGGCTGGCCATGCTCTTGGGGCACACCCATAAACACTGCATTCACTTTTGTAGCCCAGTGCCTCAGGGCACTTGCCCCATGGAGCCTTAGTCCCGATCTGGTGTTTCCCTCTTGTGGACACCCAGCAGAATGCAGCTAAGCACAGGGATTCACAAGCTCCCAGTAGAGTCATCCCAGACAAAGAGAGAAACCCCTTCCACTTGCAAAGCCAAATGGGGCATCCCCCCAACCCAGAGGAAAGAACAGATGTCTAGGGCACTCTAAGTCAATTTCAACCTTGCTGTCCATGGGCCACAAATTCCAGAGTTCTCCTCATTCCCCAATCACTACACTCATCTATGGGCTATGCTGCCACCTTGTGGACACACAGCAGAATGCAGCTGAGCTCCCCCAAGCCACTCCTCTTTGAGTCTACACAGAAAATTACACACAGCATGGGAATAGCAAAGGAAAGAACCCATCTGAGGACCACCTGGGAGAATGCACAACAGTGTCCAGAATATCCAATGTGCCATTCATATTTGAAAAACCACGTGTGCAGTGCAAACTTCCTTTGTCATAGCACAACCCAGTTCCTAAGAATCTGCATCAGGAATAAAGAAACAACAGCGGTAATCATAACTGAAACACACTTATGTACACTTACACACACACACACACACACCCTCCCACAGAGACGCACACACTTTTCCCTGCTCCAACAATGTGACCAATTATTTATGAATAAGGAGGCTATTATAAATGCGGTAATTCTGCATTCAGATCAAATAAAAAGGTCAACAATTCTAAAAATGTCTGATATATATATATATGTACATATATGTATGTGTATCTTTATTGTCAACTATGAGGGATACTGGCATGGCTATGAGGAGACAGAGTATGGCTTGTGCCAGAGAGACTTACAAAGCTGAGGATCCAGAAACGTAGGTGAAATCACCAAAAAAACAGCCAGAGATCAGCAGTGTCCTGGTGATTCCCTTTGTATATCTGGGCCTGTCAGTAAAATAATATATAAGTAAAATATTAATGAGTGCAGACAGAGTGAGTGAGAGCCTGTGAGAGTCAGAGACAGAGAAGGCAAGTAGAGAAATAGAAGAGATGGAAAGAGACCAGAAGTCCAAAACCTCCCACTCTGTGTTCATACATGACAGGTTCAAGCCTGGGTTGTAGAGATTGTAAGGCAGCAGTCCCCTGTCCAAAGACCCCAGACCACCCCAGCCTTCACCATATGTGTGTAGTATTAACGACATGAAATGCATTGTGAGTGTAAACTTCCCTTCAATTATAAGAGAAAAATCTATCAAGCAGAAGAAATTACCCCTCATGTAATATAGGACTAAATAAATATACAAATAAACGGGGATGATATAGGAGGATTTGAAAGAAATTAAAAATAAAAACAAAAAGAACAAGAAGACCTGATTACAGCAGAAAATGGAAACTATCTGCTGAGAAACAGAGGGCTGCTTCAAAAATTCCGAGACACTTCAGAGTCTAAGGAAATTAAGATTTAAAGATAATGAAAAGAAACTCATATGTACTGATGATTACACAAGAGAAAGGAGGCAAGTTCTGTACTATGATAATTACAATGAGGTTGGCAGACCTCCTGACCCCAGGATAGCTGTGCTCCTAGTTGGGAGGGCTTTCTGGCCAGAGGTGAGAATATTCCCTAGATACAAGAAAGAACTTCAGGTTTCAAAAGGATTTGTAACCCCATGATGCACATGGAAAAGACATTTCACAGCCATAAAAAAAACCCTCTTTCTGATCCCTGGAAGCTTCCATTTTGCATGGAAAATCTGGACAATGGTGTGGCCAGCAGTACCACAGATCCTTTACATTTGGCCAAATAGAGGTAAAGCACAATGTTTGTTCCAGGGGGATAGAGTTTCACTTCTCTTGACCTGGGCTATCATGGATTAAGGACAAGGATTCAGTGCAGGAAATTGAGGAGGGCAGCATTTGGGCTGAATGTCAATCTCAGGGCCCGGTAGAATGGGAGTCAAGCACAGAGGGCCTAAACAGCTGCAGCTGGAGAAGGACATATGCCTGTTACCTGCAGCAGGATTGCTGTCTCCTCAGTTCCACAATGTACAGCGCCATATGCAGGAGACTGAATAATCCAAAGGGCAAAGAAAGGAAAATTTCATCAACAGGAAGTCCAAGTTCACGATGCATGCACTGACTTCCATAAGGGCCCAATGAAGATGGCACGTAGAGACAGTCAGAGAGAAAGGATGACAGAGACAGAAAAGGACTGAAATTCTGGCCCTGTGTTGATCAGTGCCAGAGCACTGAAGACAAACCCTCCATGCCCATGCATACTTCTAACTAGTAGCATTGTTATTTTATGTTTGTGAGGAAAGGTTACACTTAGAACATCTAGGTCTTAGCACACTCTGAGAAGCAACACTTGGCCTGCATCCCACTCTCCGAAACTGCCCTCGCCTCTCCAATTATGAAGTAGTCTTATTGATGATCCAGCCAAGATGCAGGCTGGCGTATTGCATCTCCCTGGTCCAGCCTCAGACTGTCCTGTGTGCACGGAACTGAACTATGTCTATTTCTTCTTTGATTTACAGTTTTGGGATAGGACTAGGTGGACAAAAAGAGCAAGAGGGAAGTAGATGATTTGGCAGTTGTAGTTTGTGCTGAGAGAGATTTGTACAGTGAAAAGAGGTATACGAATGGCTCCGTGAGATGTCTCTCATGACTGTGGTTCAGAAGTGCCAGGTGTATCCGCATTACTACCCTAATCCAGAGCTGTGCAGGTCTCTAGCTAAAATTATTTTCAGATCTCTACATGTTACATATATATATATATATATATATATATATATATATATATATATATGGAGAGAGAGAGAGACAGACAGAGAGAGAGGGACATTGATGTAGTCATTTTCTACAATGTATTCGATATGACATTCAGGTTCAAACCTGGCTTGTAGAGACTGTAAGGCAGCAGCTCTCATGACCATAGACCCCAGAAAGCCCCATCCTACACCATATGCTGTACTACCAGACATGACAGTAATGTGTGTGTGTGTGTGTGTGTTTGTCTGTCTGTCTGTGTGTGTCTGTGTGTGCTCAGAACTCACCTATAGTAGTCTCAGAGCATGGGTGGCAGGGTAGGTAGCCTCACCTGCAACTTATCTACAGAGAAGCTAACTGGATAGGGAAAGCCAGCTAGCCCAGATTCTGGCTAAGCAAGAATGCATATGCAAAGGGACTCTCATGTCTTGCTCTCCTGAGTTCCTTATTCAATCTCATGACTCACAATTACCAAAACTCTTCCAAGGGGGGAAGTTAGGGCACCCCTCAGAATTCAGGGGCAGGACCCTGTCCAGTCTCCTTTGGCTACATACTCAGCCTCCATGCTCCAAGTCCACTTCTCAGTGGACATCAGATTACAAGCCCAGAAAGAACCCAGAATGAGCTGTGTCTCAACATAGATGGGAACTGTTTTTGATGAAACAATAGTGGATGAACCCGGACACTTACAACTCTTCTTGAGGTCCTGCTAATGCAATTGCTCCTGTGGCCTCACAATCCCTGATCACGGTGTCCTGGTGTCCACACATCACACTCAGAGAGATTTCCAGAAGTAGGCATCCATGAGTGTCCCATACAAAGTCTCTCTCTTGCAGGTAGCACAAATTACTTGGGCCCTTGCTATGGAGAGACAAAAGGAAGATGGATGTCTCCATTGGCTGAATTAGGAGCTTCCAGTGGAGATCACAGCCCTGTTCCTTGCCTGAGGGCCTGGCTGCTGATAATAAAGGCAATTGGAAACACCTGTTACCACTTTGGACCTGAGGACATACTCAGGAATCCCTCCAGGAGCTAGCAGGCTGGAAGACCTCCTGACCCGAGGATAGCTGTGCTCCTATTTGGGAGGGCATTCTGGCCAGAGGTGAGAATATTCCCTACATACAAGAAAGAACTTCAGGTTTCAAAAGGATTTGAAACCCCAGGAGGCACATGGAAAAGACATTTCACAGCCATCAAAAAACCCTCTTTCTGAACCCTGAATGCTTCCATTTTGCATGGAAAATCTGGACACTTGTGTGGTCATCAGTACCACAGATCCTTTACATTTGGCCCAATAGAGGGAAAGCACAATGTGTGTGCCAGGGGGATAGAGTTTTACTTCTCTTGACCTGGGCTCTCATGGAATAAGGAAAAGGATGCGGTGCAGGAAATTGAGGAGGGCTGCATTTAGGCTGAGTGTCAGCCTCAGGGCCCTGGAGAATGGGAGTCAAGCACAGAGGGCCTGGAAAGCTGCAGCTGCAGATGGACATATGCCTGTTACCTGCAGCAGGATCGCTGTCTCCTCAGTTCCCCTATGTACTACGCCATATGCAGGAGACAGAATAATCCAAAGGGCAAAGAAAGGAAAATTTCAACACCAGGAAGCCCGAGATCACGATGCATGCATTGACTTCCATAAGTGCCCAGTGAAGAAGGCATGTAGAGACAGTCAAAGAGACAGGATGACAGAGACAGAAAAGGACTGAAATTCTGGCTCTGTGTTGATCAGTGCCAGAGCACTGAAGACAAACCCTCCATGTCCATGCATACTTCTAACTAGTAGCATTGTTATTTTATGTTTGTGAGGAAAGGTTACACTTAGAACATCTAGGTCTTAGCACACTCTGAGAAGCAACACTTGGCCTGCAGCCCACTCTCTGAAACTGCCCTCGCCTCTACAATTATGAAGTAGTCTTAGTGATGATCCAGCCAAGATGCAGGCTGGCATATTGCATCTCCCTGGTCCAGCCTCAGACTGTCCTGTGTGCAGGGAACTGAACTATGTCTATTTCTTCTTTGATTTACAGTTTTGGGATAGGACTCGGTGGACAAAAAGATCAAGAGGAAAGTAGATGATTTGGCAGCAGTAGTTTGTGCTGAGAGACATTTGTAGAGTGATAAGAGGTATACGAATGGCTCTGTGAGATGTCTCTCATTACGGTGGCTCAGAAGTGACAGGTGTATCCGCATTAATACCCTAATCCAGAGCTGTGCAGGTCTCTAGCTAAAAATATTTTCAGATCTCTACATGTTATATATATATATATATATATATATATATATATATATATATATATATATATATATGTATAGATAGATAGAGAGAGAGAGAGCAACACACTGATGTAGTCATTTTCAAAAATGGATTCGATATGACATTCAGACAATTGATTGCTAAAACTTGGAGAGCAACTGTGCATCAGGAAAATAATTGTTCAAAGGAGTAAAATCTCAAAATCATTAGCTATATGCAGCTCCAATGGGACATAGCGAAAAAGGCTTGAGAAGGAACTCATCAAAGCGACTATCCACTTGGACAGGCACCACAAGTTTCCTAGTCTGGCAACAGACACAGTGCATCTGGTAGTTCCCAGTGCAAGCCTCAGGGCAAAAACCTCTCCCTCTTCAGTGTTTTTACATCTGAAAAGAAGTAAAGTGACCAAGGCCAAAGAAAGCTACAATGGTGTCAATATTGAGCTGTAAATCAGAATGTACAAAGTGTTTTGCAAAAAATAACTTTATTGTAAACTCTGAGTGATATGGGCATTGAAATGAGGAGACAGAAATGGCTTGTGTCAGAAAAACTTACAAACTGAGGCTCCAATAGCCTAGGTGAAATAGCCAACACAACAAGCCAGAGCTCAGCCGTGCTCTGGTAACTCTTATTGTATATCTGGGCCTGTCAGTAAAATAAGTATATAAGTAAAATATTAATGAGTGAAGACAGAGTGTGTGAGAGCATCTGAGAGTTAGAGACAGAGAAGGCGAGAAGAGAAATAGATGAGTTGGAAAGAGACCAGAATTCAAAAACCTCCTACACTGTGTTCATTGATAACAGGTTCAAACCTGGCTTGTAGAGATTGTTAGGCAGCAGCTCTCATGCCCACGGACCCCAGACAGCCCCAGTCTTCACCATATGCTGTACTACCAGACCTGACAATAATGTGTGTGTGTGTCTGTCTGTCTGTCTTTGTGTGTCTGTGTGTGCTCAGAACTCACCTATAGTAGACTCAGAGCATGGGTGGGAAGTTAGCCAGCCTCACCTGCAACTTATGTACAGAGAACCTAGCTGGTTAGGGAAAGCCAGCTAGCCCAGATTCTGGCTATGAAATAATGCATTTGCAAAGGGACTCTCATGTCTTGCTCGCCTGAGTTCCCGATTCAATCTCATGCCTCACTATCACCCAAACAATGCAAAAGGGGGAAGCTGGGGCACCCCTCAGAATTCAGGGGCAGGACCCTGTCCAGTCACGTTTGGCTGCATACTAGGCTCTAGGCTCCCAGTCTACTTCTCAGGGCTGCAGAATACAAGACCAGAAAGAACCCAGAAAGAGTTCCAACATAGATGGGAACTGTGTTTGACCAAACAATAGTGGATGAACCTGGCCCCTTACACCTCCCCTTTGGGTCCGGCACACTGCCATGGCACACACTCATTGGGCAGCCTCTGGGAGGACTGACCACCAGCCACTTCTGCTGGAAAGAGATGAGAATTCAAAAAACTCCTACACTGTGTTCATTGATGACAGGTTCAAAGCTGGCTTGTAGAGATTGTAATGCAGCAGATCTCATGCCCACAGACACAAGTAGCCCCAGCTTTCACCATATGCTGTACTACCAGACCTGACAGTAATGTGTGTGTGTTTCTGTCTGTGTCTGTGTGTGCTTAGAGCTCACCTATATTAGTCTCAGAGCATGGGGGGGAGGTAGCCAGCCTCACCTGCAACTTATGTACAGAGAACCTAGCTGGTCAGGGCAAGCCAGCTAACCCAGATTGTGGCTAAGCAAGAATGCACATGCAAAGGGACTCTCATGTCTTTCTATCCTGAGTTCCCAATTCAATCCCATCCCTCACTATCATACAAACACTGCCAAAGGGGTAAGGTGGGGCACCCCTCAGAATTCAGGGGCAGGAGCCTGTCCAGTCACTTTTGACTCTCAGTCCACTGCTCAGGGCAGCAGATTACAAGCCCAAAATGAACCCAGAAAGAGCTGTGTTTCAACATAGATTGGAACTGTGTTTGACCAAACAATAGTGGATGAACCTGGCCCCTTACACCTACCATTTGGGTCCGGCTAGGCAATTGCTCCTGTGGCCTCACAATCCCTGATCATGGTGTTCTGGTGTCCACACATCACACTCAGAGAGATTCCCAGGAGTAGGCATGCATGAGTGTCCCATACAAAGTCACTCTTGTTGCAGGAAGCACAAACTCTCCGGACCCTTGCTATGGAGAGACAAAAGGAAGATGGATGCCTACATAGGCTGAATTAGGAGCTTACAGTGGAGATCACAGCCACGCCCCTCACCTGAGGGCCAGGCTGCTGCTAATAAAGGCAATCTGAAACACCTGTTACCACTTGGGCCTGAGGACATACTCAGGAATCCCTCCAGGAGTTAGCACGCTGGCAGACCTCCTGACCCCGGGATAGCTGTGCTCCGTGTTGGGAGGGCCTTCTGACCAGAGGTGAGAATATTCCCTAGATACAAGAACGAACTTCAGGTTTCAAAAGGATTTGAAACCCCATGAGGCACTTGGAAAAGACATTCACAGACCTCCAAACACCCACTTTCAGAACCCTGGAAGCTTCCATTTTGCGTGGAAAATCTGGACATTGGTGTGGACATCAGTACCACAGATCCTTTACATTCGGCCCAATAGAGGGAAAGCACAAAGTGTGTGCCAGGGGGATAGAGTTTGACTTCTCTTGACCTGGGTTCTCATGGAATAAGGACAAGGATGCAGTGCAGGGAATTGCTGCTCCCTGGTCCAGCCTCAGCCTGTCATGTGAGCAGCGAACTGAACTATGTCTATTTCTTCCTTGATTTACAGTTTTGGCATAGGACTCAGTGGACAGAAAGAGTAAGAGGGAAGTAGATGATTTGGCAACTGTAGTTTGTGCTGAGAGAGATTTGTAGAGTGACAAGAGGTAAATGAATGGCTCTGTCAGATGTCTCTCATGACTGTGGCTCAGAAGGGCCAGGTGTACCCGCATTACAACACGAATCCAGAGCTGTGCAGGTCTCTAGCTAAAATATATTTTCAGACCTCTACACCATATATATGTATATACATATATATATACAGAGAGAGAAAGAAAGACACTGATGTAGTCATTTTCTACAATGGATGTGATATGACATTCAGACAATTGATTGCTAAAACCTGGAGAGAAACTGTGCATCAGTTGTCCAAAGGAGTGCATCAAATTGTCCAAAGGAGTAAAATCTCCAAATCATTAGCTATATGCAGCTCCAACGGGACCTAGTGAAAAAAGCTACAGAAGGAATACGTCCAGGAGACTCTCCACATGGACAGGCACCACAAGTTTCCTAGTTTGGAAACACACACAGGGAAGCTGCTAGTTCCCAGTGCAAGACTCAGTGCAAAAAAATCTCCCTCTTCAGTGTCTTTACATCTGAAAATAAGAAAAGTGACCAAGGGCCAAGAAGAGCTACAATGGTGTCAATACTGAGCTGTAAATCAGAATGTGCCAAGGGTTTTGCACAAAATCACCTGTGCCACAGTGATTCTATTGCTCTCTCTCTCTCTCTCTCCATCACACACACACAAACACACACTCTCACAGTTACACACACGCACACATCCACAGAATCACAGGCACAAACGGAGTTATACACATCACACTGGACAGCTTTTTCAAGGAAGGGCCCTGGATGAACCCTGCTTCGCACTTCCTGGAAGCACGCCCTGCCTTTTAAGGCCAGCTCTGAGCTCCCATTATTGGGCTTACTTCAGAATGTCTGCAGACAGGGCACCAGCCATGCTTTGATATACCAGAGGCCTAGGCCAGGCCCAGAACCCCTGCCAGCAATATCATTGGCCAGTGTGCTAGGACACGCCCAGGAGTGTCAAGTCCCCTAGTCATTCATTGGCCAGCAACCTTGAGCACCGCCCACACGGCCTTGCAGCACGCACATTGGGCAGCCTCTGGAAGGCCCGCCCACAAGCCACTTCTGCTGTAGAGATGAGAATTGAAAAACCTCCTACACTGTGTTCATTGATGACAAGTTCAAAGATGGCTTATAGAGATTGTAAGGCAGCAGCTCTCATGCCCACAGACCCCAGAAAGCCCCAACCTTCATCATATGCTGTACTACCAGACCTGACTGTAATGTGTGTGTGTGTCTGTCTGTCTGTCTGTGTCTGTGTATGCTCAGAGATAACCAATAAAAGTCTCAGAGCATGGGTGGGAAGGTAGCCAGCCTCACCTGCAACTTATGTACAGAGAAACTAGCTGGTCAGGGCAAGCCAGCTAGCCCAGATTCTGGCTAAGCAAGAATGCACATGCAAAGGGACTCTCATGTCCCCCTCACCTGAGTCCCCGATTCAATCTCATGCCTCACTATCATCCAAACACTGCCAACAGGGTAAGCTGGGGCACCCCTCAGAATTCAAGGGCAGGAGCCTGTCCAGTCACGTTTGGATGCCTACTCAGCCTCCAGACTCTCAGTCCACTGCTCAGGGCAGCAGATTACAAGCCCAGAATGAACCCAGAAAGAGCTGTTTTTCAACATAGATGGGAACTGTGCTTGACCAAACAATAGTGGATAAACCTGGCCCCTTACACCTACCCTTTGGGTCCGGCTAAGGTAATTGCTCCTGTGGCCTCACCATCCCTGATAATGGTGTCCTGGTGTCCACACATCACACTCAGATAGATTCCCAGAATTAGGCATGCATGAGTGTCCCATACAAAGTCGCTCTGCTTGCAGGAAGCACAAACTCCCTGGGCCCTTCCTATAGAGAGACAAAAGGAAGATGGATACCCCCATTGGCTGAAATAGGAGCTTACAGTGGAGATCACAGCCACGTTCTCACCTGAGGGCCTGGCTGCTGCTAATAAAGGCAATTGGAAACACCTGTTACCACTTGGGGCCTGAGGACATACTCAGGAATCCCTCCAGGATCTAGCAGGCTGGCAGACCTCCTGACCCCGGGATAGCTGTGCTCCTACTTGGGAGGGCCTTAGGGCCAGAGGTGAGAATATACCCTAGATACTAGAAAGAACTTCAGGTTTCGAAAGGATTTGAAACCCCAGCAGGCACTTGGAAAAGACATTTCACAGCCGTCAAAACTCCCTCTTTCTTAAGCCTGGAAGCTTCCGTTTTGCATGGAAAATCTGGACACTGGTGTGGCAATCAGTACCACAGATCCTTTACATTCGGCCCAATAGAGGGAAAGCACAGTGTGTGTGTCAGGGTGGTAGAGTTTCACTTCTCTTGAACTGGACTCTCATGGAATAAGGACAAGGATGCTCTGCAGAAAATTGAGGAGGCTGCATATAGGATGAGTTTCAGCCACAGGGCCCTGGAGAATGGGAGTCAAGCACAGAAGGCCAGACAGCTGCAGCTGGAGATGGACATATGCCTGTTACCTGCAGCAGGAACGCTGTCTCCTAAGTTCTCCTCTGTACTACTCCATATGCATGAGACTAAGTAATCCAAAGGGCAAAGGAAGGTAAATTTCAACACCAGGAAGACGGTTTTCACGATGCATGCACTGACTTCCAGGAAGGGTACAGGGAAGAAGGGACTTAGAGACAGTCAGAGAGACAGAATGACAGTGACTGAAAAGGACAAATACTGGCCCTGTGTTGATTAGTGCCAGAGCACTGAAGACAAATCCTCCATGCCCATGCATACTTCTTCCAAGTGGCATTGTTATTTTATGTTTGTGAGAAAAGGTTACACTTAGAACATCTAGGTCTTAGCCCACTCTGAGAAGCAACACTTGGCTTGCAGCCCAGTCTCCAAAACTGCCCTTGCCTTTCCAAATTGGAAGTAGTTTTAGTGTTGTTCCAGCCAAATGCAGGCTGGCGTATTTCATCTCCCTGGTCCAGTCTCAGCCTGTCCTGTGTGCAGGGAACTGCACTATGTCTATTTCTTCTTTGATTTAGAGTTTTGGGATAGGACTGGGTGGACAAAAAGAGCAAAAGGGAAGTAGATGATTTGGCAACTGTAGTTTGTGCTGAGAGAGATTTATAGAGTGACAAGAGGTAAATGAATGGCTCTGTCAGATGTCTCTCATGACTGTGGCTCAGAAGGGCCAGGTGTATCCACATTACTACCTGAATCCAGAGCTGTGCAGGTCTCTAGCTAAAATATATTTTCAGAGAGAGATAAAGAGCAAGACACTGATGTAGTCATTTTCTACAATGGAAGCGATAGGACATTCAGACAATTGATTGCTAAAACCTGGAGTCCAGGGAAATTAAGATTTCAGGACAATGAAACGAAACTCATATGTCTTGAAGCTTACAGTAGAGAAAGGTGGCAAGTTCTGTACTATGATAATTTCAATAAGGATGCTGATAGAAATGTTATTAGAAATGATACTGGGAGGTTCTATTATTTATAATTGTATTGAATCCTGCTCCAGCTATGTGGCCAATTATTAATGAAAAAGGAAGCTGTTATAAATGTGTTATTTCTGATTAAAATCAATTACATAGGTTGACAATACCAAAAATGACAGATATATATATATATATATATATATATATATATATGTATATTTATATATGTATAAGGATGTATATCTTTATTATAAATTCTGAGAGACTTTCATGGATATGATGAGACAAAATATGGCTTGTGTCAGAGAGACTTACAAAGCTGAGTCTCAAGTAGCCTAGGTGAAAGCACCAACAAAACAAGCCAGAGCTCAGCAGTGCTCTGGCAACTCTCTTTGTATATCTGGGCCTGTCAATAAAATAATGATATAAGTAAAATATGACTGAGTGCAGACAGAGTGAGAGCCTGTGAGAGTCAGAGATAGAGAAAGCTAGAAGAGAAATAGAAGAATTGGAAATAGACCAGAAGTCAAACCACCCTAGATTTTGTAGATTCATGACAGGTTCAAACCTGGGGTGTAGAGATTGTAAGACAGCATCTCTAATGTCTACAGACCCCAGAGAACCCAAGCATTCTCCATATGTTTATACTATTTGCCCCAGGAAATGTATTCTGCTTCAAAAGTTCCCTTCAATTATACGAGAAAATCTATCAAGCAGAAGAAATGACCCCATATGTGATACCTGACCAAATAAATAAATATGCAAATAAATGGGGATGAACTAGGAGGACTTGAAAAAATAAAAAATAAATAAAAACAAAAACCACAAGAAGACATGATTACAGCAGAAACATAGAAACCATCTGCTGAGAAATAGAGGGCTGCTACAAAAATTCCCTAACACATCAGGGTACAGGGAAATTAAGATTGCTGGAGAAAGAAAACAAACACATATGTATTGAAGCTTACACTAGAAAAAGAAGGGAAGTTCTGGGCTATGATAATTACAATAAGGATGCTGATAGAAACACGATTAGAAATGCTACTGGAAGTTTCTATTATTTATATTTGTATTGAATGCTGCTCCAACAATATGGCCATTATTTCTGAAAAACTAGGCTGTTATAAATGTGGTAATTCTGAATTAAGGTCAAATACATATTTTGACAATTCTAAAAATGACAGATATATAAATATATATGTATATATATGTATGTATGTATATCTTTATTATAAACTCTGAGTGATACTGGCATGGAAATGAGGAGACAGAATATGGCTTGTGTCAGAAAGACTTACAAAATGAGGCTCCAGTAGCCTAGGTGAAATCGCCAACACAACAAGCCAGAGCTCAGCAGTGCTCTGGTAACTCTCTTTGTATATCTGGGCCTGTCAGTAAAATAAGTATATAAGGAAAATATTAATGATTGAAGACAGAGTGTGTGAGAGCATGTGAGAGTTAGAGACAGAGTAGGCGAGAAGGTAAATATATGATTTGGAAAGAGACCAGAATTCAAAAATTTCCTACACTGTGTTCATTGATGACAGGTTCAAACCTGGCTTGTAGAGATTGTAAGGCAGCAGCTCTCATGCCCACATACCCCAAACTGCCCCAGCTTTCACCATATGCTGTACTACCAGACCTGTCAGTAATGTGTGTGTGTGTGTGTGTGTGTGTGTGTCTGTCTGTCTGACTGTGTGTGTCTGTGTGTGCTCAGAGCTCACTTGTAGTAGTCTCAGAGCATGGGTGTCAAGGTAGCCAACCCCAACTGCAACTTATGTACAGAGAACCTAGCTGGTCAGGGTAAGCCAGCTAGCCCAGATTCTGGCTAAGCAAGAATGCCAGAGAACTATGTGGAAGCCCGTGACCCCATTTTGAGCCCCTGGTCACCACTTACCCAGCTAAGGAAAAGCTTGGCTAGTGGCAAATCAGAGCTGCAGCTGGGTCTCTGTCTCTCTTCCTGCTTGGGGCCTGCTCTATCAATTTATGACTGTTTCCTTCTCCTCAATAAGAAAGTTACAAGTGATGTACAGAAATACAGGGAAAGTGGGAAAAATTACCCCCCTTGCCCACTATTACATGTAACTGTTGACTGTAAACCATTCATCCCCCAAGAAAGAACAGAATAAATATTTGGGAGGTTAGAAACATTGTAGGTTAAATAGTGAGCATTCTCTAGAGCCATGCAATACTAATCCATTGTGCATTGGATGTCACTGTCAAAAACAGTGCAGTAGTAGTTGTGGTTGTGTGTAGTATCTGCAAAAGGAAATGTATTGTGTGTCAGAAGTTCCCTTCAACTATGAGAGAAAATCTATCAAGCAGAAGAAATGACCCCTCATGTGATATTGGACTAAATAAATAAATAAATATGCAAATAAATGGGGATGATCTAGAAGGATTTGAAAAAATAAAAAATAAATAAAAACAAAAACCACAGGAAGACCTGATTACAGCAGACATATAGGAAACGTCTGCTGAGAAACAGAGGGCTGCTTCAAAAATTCCCTGACACTTCAGGGTCCAGGCATATTAAGAATCCCTGAGAATGAAAAGAAACGCATATGAATTGAAACTTACACTAGAAATTGGAGGCAAGTTCTGTGCTATGATAATTACAATAAGGATGCTGATAGAAAGGCTATTGTAAATGCTCCTGGAAGGTTTCTAATTTAAAATTGTAGTGAATCCTGCTCCAACTATGTGACCAATTATTTATGAATAAGGAGGCTGTTATAAATGTGGTAATTCTGCGTTAAGATCAAATAAAAAGATCAATGATTCTAAAAATAACTGATATATATATATATGTATATATATGTACATATATGTATGTGTATCTATATTGTCAACTATGAGGGATATTGGCATGGCTATGAGGAGGCAGACTATGGCTTGTGCCAGAGAGACTTACAAAGCTGAGGCTCCAGAAACCTAGGTGAAATCGCCAACAAAACAAGCCAGAGCTCAGCAGTGCCCTGGTGACTCTCTTTGTATATCTGGACCTGTCAGTAAAATAATATATGAGTAAAATATTAATGAGTGCAGACAGAGTGAGTGAGAGCCTGTGAGAGTCAGAGACAGAGAAGGCAAGAAGAGAAATAGAAGAGTTGGAAATAGACCAGAAGTCAAAAACCTCACACACTTTGTTCATACATGACAGGTTCAAACCTGAGTTGTAGAGATTGTAAGGCAGCAGTCTCATGTCCACAGACCCCAGACAACCCCATCCTTCCCCATATGTGTTTAGTATTTACGACATGAAATGTATTGTGAGTGTAAACTTCCCTTCAATTATAAGAGAAAAATCTATCAAGCAGAATAAATGACCCCTCATGTAATATAGGACCAAATAAATAAATATGCAAATAAATTTGGATGATGAAGGAGGATTTGACAAAAAAGAAAAATAAATACAAAAAGCACAGAAGACCTGATTAGAGCAGAAACATAGAAACCATCTGCTGAGAAACAGAGGGCTGCTTCAAAAATTCTGAGACACTTCAGAGTCCAGCGAAATTAAGATTTCAGGAGATTGAAAAGAAGCTCATATGTATTGAAGCTTACACTAGAGAAAGGAGGCAAGTTCCGTACTATAATAATTACAATTAGGATGCTGATAGAAATGCTATTGGAAGTTTCTATTATTTATAATTGTATTGAATCCTGCTCCAACTATGTGGCCAATTATTAATGAAAAAGGAAGCTGTTATAAATGTGTTCATTCTATTTAAGATCAATTACATAGGTTGACAATTCCAAAAATGACAGATATATATATATGTATATTTATATATGTGTATATATATATATGTATATGGATTTATATGTTTATTATAAAGTCTGAGACATACTGCAATGGATATGAGGAGACAGAATATGGCTTGTTTCAGAGAGACTTACAAAGCTGAGGTTCTAGTAGCCTAGGTGAAATCACCAACAAAACAAGCCAGAGTGAAGCAGTGCTCTGGTAACACTCTTTGTATATCTGGCCCTGTCAATAAAATAAGGATATAAGTAAAATATTACTGAGTGCAGACAGAGTGAGTGAGAGCCAGTGAGAGTCAGAGACAGAGATGGCGAGAAGAGAAATAGAAGAGTTGGAAATAGACCAGAAGACAAACCCCCCTAGACTGTGTTCATTAATGACAGGTTCAAACCTGGGTTGTAGAGATTCTAAGGCAGCAGCTCTAATGCCCACAGACCCCAGACAACCCATGCCTTCACCATATGTGTGTAGTATTTTCCCCAGGAAATGTATTGTGCGTTAAAAGTTCCCTTCATTTATAAGAGAAAATCTATCAAGTAGAAGAAATGACCCCTCATGTGATACCTGACCAAATAAATAAATATGCAAATAAATGGGGATGATCTAGGAGGACTTGAAAAAATTAAAAAATTAAAACAAAAACCACAAGAAGACCTGATTACAGCAGAAACATAGAAACCATTTGCTGAGAAACAGAGGGCTGCTTCAAAAATTCCCTAATACTTCAGGATACAGGGAAATTTATACTTCCAGAAAAAGAAAACAAACAAAAACGTATTGAGGCTTACACTAGAAAAAGAAGGGAAGTTCTGGGCTATGATAATTACAATAAGGATGCTTATAGAAACACAATTAGAAATGCTACTGGAAGGTTCTATTATTTACATTTGAATTGAATGCTGCTCCAACTATATGGCCAAATAGTTCTGAAAATCTAGGCTGTTATAAATGTGGTATTTCTAAATTAAGGTCAAATACACATGTCACCAATTCTAAAAATGACATATATGTAAGGCTCCAGAAACCTAGGTGAAATCGCCAACAAAACAAGCCAGAGCTCAGCAGTGCCCTGGTGACTCTCTTTGTATATCAGGACATGTCAGTAAAATAATATATAAGTAAAATATTAATGAGTGCAGACAGAGTGAGTGAGAGCCTGTGAGAGTCAGAGACAGAGAAGGCAAGAAGAGAAATAGAAGAGTTGGAAAGAGACCAGAAGTCCAAAACCTCCCACACTGTGTTCATACATGACAGGTTCAATCCTTGGTTGTAGAGATTGTAAGGCAGCAGTCTCATGTACACAGACCCCAGACAACCCCAGCCTTCACCATATGTGTGTAGTATTTACCACAGGAAATGTATTGTGAGTGTAAACTTCCCTTCCATTATAAGAGAAAAATCTATCAAGCAGTAGAAATGACCCCTCATGTAATATAACCCTAACCCAGAAAGAGCTGTGTTTCAACATAGATGGTAACTGTGTTTTATCAAACAATAGTGGATGAACCCGGCCCCTTACACCTACCCTTTGGGTCTGGCTAAGACAATTGCTCCTGTGGCCTTACAATCCCTGATAATGGTGTCCTGGTGTCCACACATCACACTCAGAGAGATTCCCAGAAGTAGGCATGCATGAGTGTTCCATACAAAGTCCCTCTGCTTGCAGGAAGAACAAACTCCCCGGGCCCTTGCTATGGAGAGACAAAAGGAAGATGGATGTCTCCATTGGCTGAATTAGGATCTTCCAGTGGAGATCACAGCCACGCCCCTCACCTGAGGGCCTGGCTGCTGCTAATACAACCAATTGGAAACACCTGTTACCACTTGGGACCTCAGGACATACTCAGGAATCCCTCCAGGAGCTAGCAGGCTGGCAGACCTCCTTACACCGGGATAGCTTTGCTAATAGTTGGGAGGGCATTCTGGCCAAAGGTGAGAATATTCCCTAGATACAAGATAGGACTTCAGGTTTCAAAAGGATTTGAATCGCCATGAGGCAATTGGAAAATACTTTTCGCAGCAATCAAAACACCCTCTTTCAAAACCCTGGAAGCTTCCGTTTTTCGTGGAAAATCTGGCCACTGGTGTGGCCATCAGTACCACATATCCTTTACATTTGGTGCAATAGAGGGAAAGCACAATGTGTGTGCCAGGGGGATAGAGTTTCACTTCTCTTGAGCTGGGCTCTCATGGAATAAGGACAAGGATGTATTGCAGGAAATTGAGCAGGACAGCATTTAGGCTAAGTGTCAGCCTCAGGGCACTGGAGAATGGGAGTTAAGCACAGTTGGCCTGGACACCTGCAACTGGAGATGGACATATGCCTGTTACCTGCATCAGGATCGCTGTCTCCTCAGTTCCCCAATGTACTACTCCATATGCAGGAGAATAAATCATCCAAAGGGCAAAGAAAGGAAAATTTCAACACCAGGAAGTCCGAGATCACGATGCATGCAATGACTTCCAATAAGGGCCCAGTGAAGAAGGCATGTAGAGACAGTCAGAGAGACAGAATGACAGTGACAGAAAAGGACTGAAATTCTGGCCCTGTGTTGATCAGTGACAGAGCACTGAAGACAAACCCTCCATGTCCATGCATACTTCTTACAAGTGGCATTGTTATTTTATATTTGTGAGAAAAGGTTACACTTAGAACATCTAGGTCTTAGCCCACTCTGAGAAGCAACACTTGGCCTGCAGCCCACTCTCCAAACTGCCGTCGCCTCTCCAATTTGGAAGTAGTCTTAGTGATGCTCCAGCCAAGATACAGGCTGGCATATTGCATCTCCCTGCTCCAGCCTCAGACTGTCCTGTGTGCAGGGAACTGCACTATGTCTATTTCTTCTTTGATTTACAGTTTTGGGATAGGACTCGGTGGACAAAAAGAACAAGAGGGAAGTAGATGATTTGGCAGCGGTAGTTTGTGCTGAGAGAGATTTGTAGTGATAAGAGGTATATGAATGGCTCTGAGAGATGTCTCTTATGACTGTGGCTAGAATGGCCAGGTGTATCCACGTTACTACCCTAATCCAGAGCTGTGAACGTCTCTAGCTAGAAAATATTTTCAGATCTCTACATGTTACATATATATATATGTGTGTGTGTGTGTGTGTATATATATATATATATATATTGAGAGAGAGACACTGATGTAGTCATTTTCTACACTGGATTCGATATGACATTCAGAGAATTGATTGCTAAAACCTGGAGAGAAACTGTGCATCAGGAAAAGAATTGTCCAAAGGAGTAAAATCTCAAAATCATTAGCTATATGAATATCCTATGGGACAGAGCGAAAAAGGTTTGAGAAGGAACTCATCAAGGAGACTCTCCACAAAAACAGGCACCACAAGTTTCCTAGTATGGCAACAGACACAGTGCATCTGGTAGTTCCCAGTGCAAGCCTCAGGGGAAAAACCTCTCCATCTTCAGTGTTTTTATATCTGAAAAGAAGAAAAACGACCAAGAGCCAAGGAGAGCTACAATGCTGTCAATATTGAGTTGTAAATCAGAATCTGCCAAGTTTTTTGCACAATATCACCTGTGCCACAGTGATGCTGTTGTTCTCTCTCTCCCTCCCTCACACATACACAAAAACACACACAAACACACACTCTCACAGTTACACACACTCACACAGCCACAGAGGCACAGGCACAAATGGAGTTATACACATGCACACTGGACAACTTCTGCAAGGCAGGGCAATGGGTGAATCCTGCAATGCACTTCCTGGAAGCATGCCCAGCCTTTTAATGCCAGCTCTGAGCTCCCATTGTCGGGCTTATTTCAGAAGGCCTGCAGACAGGGAACCAGCCATTCTCTGATATGCCAGAGGCCTAGGCCATGCCCAGAACCACTGCCAGCAATATCATTGGCCATTGTGCTAGGACACGCCCAGGAGTTTCAAGGCCCCTAGTCAGTGATTGGCCTGCAACCTTGACCACCGCCCACACGGCCCTGTAGCACACTCATTGGGCAGCCTCTGGAGGCCCGCCCACCAGCCACTTCTACTGGAAAGAGATGAGAATTCAAAAACCTCCTACACTGTGTTCATTGGTGACAGGTTCAAAGACAGCTTGTTGAGATTGTAAGGCAGCATATCTCATGCCCACAGACCCTAGACCACCCAAGCATTCACCATATGCTGTACTACCAGACCTGACAGTAATGTGTGTGTGTGTCTGTCTGTCTGTCTCTCTGTCTGTGTCTGTGTCTGCTTAGAGCTCACCTATAGTAGTTTCAAAGCATGGTGGGAAGGTAGCCAGCCTCACCTTCAACTAATGTACAGATAACCTAGCTGGTCAGGGCAAGCCAGGTAGCCCAGATTCTGGCTGAGCAAGAATGCACATGCAAAGGGACTCTCATGTCTCCCTCTCCTGAGTTCCTGATTCAGTCTCATGCCTCACTATCATCCAAACACTGGCAACGGGCTAAGCTGGGGCACCCCTCAGAATTCAGGGGCAGGAGCCTGTCAAGTCACTTTTCGATGCCTACTCTGCCTCCAGACTCTCAGTCTACTGCTGAGGGCAGCAGATTACAAGCCAAGAATGAACCCAGAAAGAGCTGTGTTTGAACATAGATGGGAACTGTGTTTTATCAAACAATAGTGGATGAACCCGGCCCCTTACACCTACCCTTTCGGTCCGGCTAAGGCAATTACTCCTGTGGCCTCACCATCCCTGATCATGGTGTCCTGGTGTCCACACATCACACTCAGAGAGATTCCCAGAAGTAGGCATGCCTGAGTGTCCCATACAAAGTCGCTCTGATTGTAGGAAGCACAAACTCCCCAGGCCCTGGCTATGGAGAGACAAAAGGAATATGGATGCCTCCATTGGCATAATTAGGAGCTTACCCTGGAGAACACAGCTCAACCCCTCACCTGAGGGCCTGGTTGCTGATAATAAAGACAATTGGAATCACCTGTTAACAATTGGGGCCTGAGGACATACTCAGGAATCCCTCCAGGAGCTAGCAGGCTGACAGACCTCCTGACCCCAGGATAGCTGTGCTCCTAGTTGGGAGGGCCTTCTGGCCAGAGGTGAGAATATTCCCTAGATACAAGAACGATCTTCAGATTTCAGAAGGATTTGAAACTCCAGGAGGCACTTGGAAAAGACATTTCACAGCCATCAAAACACCCTCTTTCTGAACCCTGGAAGCTTCCGTTTTGGATGGAATATCTGGACACTGGTGTGGCCATCAGGACCACTGATCCTTTACCTTTGGCCCAATAGAGGGAAAGCACAATGTGTGTTCCAGGGTGGTAGTGTTTCACTTCTCTTGACATGGGTTCTCATGGAATAAGTACAAGGATGTGGTTCAGGAAGTTAAGCAGGGCTGCATTTAGGCTGAGTGTCAGCCACAGGGTCCTGGAGAATGGGAGTCAAGCACAGAGGGCCTGGACAGCTGCAGCTGCAGATGGACATATGCCTGGAACCTCCAGCAGGAATGCTTTCTCCTAAGTTCTCCTCTGTACTACGCCATATGCATGACACTAACTAATCCAAAGGGCCAAGAAAGGAAAAATTACAACACCAGGAATACTGATTTCACGATGCATGCACTGACTTACACAAAGAGTCTAGGGAAGAAGGCACATTGAGACAGTCAGAGAGACAAAATGACAGTGACTGAAAAGGACAAATTATTGCCCTGTGTTGATCAGTGCCAGAGAACTGAAGACAAACCCTCCATGCCCATGCATACTTCTTAGAAGTGGCATTGTTATTTTATGTTTGTGAGGAAATGTTACACTTAGAACATCTAGGATTTAGCCCACTCTGAGAAGCAATACTTGGCCTGCAGCTCACTCTCCAAAACTGCCCTTGCCTTTCCAAATTGGAAGTAGTTTTAGTGATGCTCCAGCCAAATGCAGGCTGGCGTATTTCATCTCCACGGTCCAGCCTCAGCCTGTCCTGTGTGCAGGGAACTGAACTATGTCTATTTCTTCTTTGATTTATAGTTTTGGGATAGGACTTGGTGGACAAAAATAGCAAGAGTGAAGTTGATGATTTGGCAGCTGTACTTTGTGCTGAGAGAGATGTGTAGAGTGACAACAAGTAAATGAATGGCTCTTTGAGATGTCTCTCATGACTGTGGCTCAGAAGGGCCAGGTGTATGTGCATTACTACCCCAATCCAGAGATGTGCATGTCTCTAGCTAAAATATATTTTCAGACCTCTACATGTTATATACATACATACATATATATATATATATATATATATATAGAGAGAGAGAGAGAGAGAGAGAGAGAGAGAGAGAGAGAGAGAGCAAGATACTGATGTAGTCATTTTCTACAATGGATGCGATATGACATTCAGGCAATTGATAGCTAAAAACCTAGAGAGAAACTGTGCATGAGGAAAAGAATTGTCCAAAGGAGTAAAATCTCCACAACATTAGCTATATGCAGCCTCAATGGGACCTAGCTAAAAAGGTTCCAGAAGAAACTCATCCAGGACACTCTCCACATGGACAGGCACCGCAAGTTTCCTAGTCCGGCAATACACACAGGGCAGTTGCTCATTCCCAGTGCAAGCCTCAGGGCAAAAACCTCTCCCTCTTCAGTGTCTTTACATCTGAAAAGAAGAAAAGTGACCAAGGGCAGGAGAGCTACAATGATGTCAATATTGAGCTGTAAATCAGAATGTGCCAAGTGTTTTGCACAAAATCACCTTTGCCACAGTGATTCTGTTATTCTCTATCTCTCCCTCCCTCTCACACACAAACACACACTCTCACAATTACACACACGCACACATCCACAGGGGCACAGGCACAATTGGAGTTATACATATGCACACTGGACAGCTTCTGCAAGGCAGGGCCCTGGGATGAACCCTGCTTCGCACTTCCTCGAAGCACGCCCAGCCTTTTAAGGCCAGCTCTGAGCTGCCATTGTCAGGCTTTCTTCAGAAGGCAGGCAGACAGGGCACCAGCCATGCTCTGATATGCCAGAGGCCTAGGCCACGCCCAGAACCCCTGCCAGCAATAATATTGGCCAGTGTGCTTAGACACACCCAGGAGTGTCAAAGGCCCTAGTAAGTGATTGGTCAGCAACCTTGAGCACCGCCCACACGGCCCTGTAGCACGCTCATTGGGCAGCCTCTGGAAGGCCCGCCCACAGCCACTTCTGCTGGAGATGAGAATTCAAAAACCTCCTACACTGTGTTCATAGATGACAGGTTCAAACATGGCTTGTAGACATTGTAAGGCAGCAGCTCTCATGCCCACAGACCCCAGACAGCCCAAGCCTTCACCATATGCTGTACTATCAGACATGACAGTAATATGTGTGTGTGTATCTGTCTGTCTGTCTGTCTGTCTGTGTCAGAGCTCACCTATAGTAGTCTCATAGCATGGGTGGGAAGGTAGCCAGCCTCACCTGCAACTTATGTACAGAGAACATAGATGGTCAGGGCCAGGCAGCTAGCCCAGATTCTGGCTAAGCAAGAATGCACATGCAAAGGGACTCTCATGTCTCCCTCGCCTGACTTCCCCATTCAATCTCATGCGTCACTATCATCCAAGCCCTGTAAATGCAGTAAGCTGGTGCACCCCTCTGAATTCAGGGGCAGGAGCCTGTGCCATCACGTTTAACTGCCTATTCAGCCTCGAGACTCTCAGTCCACTGCTCAGGGCAGCATATTACAAGCCCAGAATGAACCCAGAAAGAGCTGTGTTTCAACATAGATGGGAACTGTGTTTGACCAAACAATAATGGATGAACCTGGCCCCTTACACCTACCCTTTGGGTCTGGCTAAGACAATTGCTCCTGTGGCCTCACAATCCCTGATCATGGTGTCCTCGTGTCCATACATCACACTCAGAGAGATTCCCAGAAGTAGGCATGCATGAGTGTCCCATACAAAGTCGCTCTGCTTGCAGGAAGCACAAACTCCCCGGGCCTTTGCTATGGAGAGACAAAAGGAAGATGGAAGCCTCCATTGGCTAAATTAGGAGATTCCAGTGGAGATCACAGCCCCGCTCCTCACCTGAGGGCCTGGCTGCTGCTAATAAAGGCAATTGGAAACACCTGTTACCACTTGGGGCCTGAGGACATACTCAGGAATCCCTCCAGGATTAGCAGGCTGACAGAACTCCTGAATCTGGGATAGCGGTGCTCCTACTTGGGAGGGCTTTCGGGCCAGATGTGGAATATTCCCTAGATACAAGAACGAACTTCAGTCTTCAAAAGGATTTGAAACCCCAGGAGGCACTTGGAAAAGACTTTTCACAGCCATCAAAATACCCTCTTTCTGAACCCTGGAAGCTTCTGTTTAGCGTGGAAAATCTGGACACTGATGTGGCCATCAGTACCACAGATCCTTTACATTCGGCCCAATATAGGGAAAGCACAATGGGTGTGCCAGGGTGGTAGAGTCTCACTTCTCTTGACCTCGGGTCTCATGGAATAAGGACAAGGATGCGGTGCAGGAAATTGAGGAGGGCTGCATTTAGGCTGAGTGTCAGCACAGGCCTCTGGAGAATGGGAGTCAAGCACAGAAGGCCTGGACAGCTGCAGCTGGAGATGGACATATGCCTGTTACCTGCAGCAGGAATGCTGTCTCCTCAGTTCCCCTCTGTAATACACCATCTTACGAGACTAAGTAATCCAAAGTGCAAAGAAAGGAAAAGTTCAACACCAGGAAGACCGAGGTCACAATGCATGCAATGATGTCCATGAAGGGTCCAGGGAAGAAGGCACGTAGAGACAGTCAGAGAGACAGAATAACATTGACTGAAAAGGACAGAAATTCTGGCGCTGTGTTGATCAGTGCCAGAGCAATGAAGACAAACCCTCCATGCCCATGCATACTTCTTACAAGTGGCATTGTTATTTAATGTTTGTAAGGAAAGGTTACACGTAGAACACCTAGTTCTTAGCCTACTCTGAGAAGCAACACTTGGGCAGCAGCCCACTCTCCAAAACTGCCCTTGCCTCTCCAAATTGGAAGTAGTTTAGTGATGCTTCAGCCAAGATTCAGGCTGGCATATTTCATCTCCCTGGTCAAGCCTCAGCCTGTCCTGTGTGCAGGGACCTGCACTATGTCTATTTCTTCTTTGTTTTACAGTTCTGGAATAGGACTCCTTGGACAAAATGAGCAAGAGGGAAGTAGATGATTTGGCAGCTGTAGTTTGTGCTCAGAGAGATTTGTAGAGTGACAAGAGGTAAACGAATGTTCTGTGAGAGGTCTCTCATTACTGTGGCTCTGAAGGGCCAGGTGTATCCGCATTACTACCCGAATCCAGAGCTGTGCATGTCTCTAGCTAAAATATATTTTCAGACATCTACATCTTACATATATATATATATATATATATATATATATATATATATATATATATATAGAGAGAGAGAGAGAGAGAGAGAGAGAGAGGGAGAGAGAGGGAGCAAGACACTGATGTAGCCATTTTCTACAATGGATGCGATATGACATTCAGGCAATTGATTGCTAAAACATGGAGAGAAACTGTGCATCAGGAAAAGAATTGTCCAAAGTAGTAAAATCTCCAAATCATTAGCTATATGCAGCTCCAATGGGACCTAGCGAAAAAGGGTTGAGAAGGAACTCATCCAGGAGACTCTCCACATGGACAGGCACCACAAGATTCCAAGTCTGGCAACACACACAGGGAAGCTGCTAGTTCCCAGAGCAAGCCTTAGGGCAAAACCTCTCCCTCTTCAGTGTCTACATCTGAAAAGATAGTGTCCAAGGACAAGGAGAGCTACAATTTTGTCAGTATTGAGCAGTAAATCAGAATGTGCCAAGTGTTTTGCACAAAATTTCCTGTGCCACAGTGATTCTATTGTTCTCTTTCTCTCCCTTCCACACACATACACACACACAAACACACAGTCACGCATGCACACATCCACAGAGGCACAGGCACAAATGGAGTTATGCACATACGCACTGGACAGCTTCGAAAGGCAGGGCCCTGGGCTGAACCCTGCTTCACACTTCCTGGAAGCACGCCCGCCTTTTATGGCCAGCTCTGAGCTCCCATTGGCGGGCTTCCTTCAGAAGGCTGCTCTGAGTCCCTTCCTAGAAAATTCTCCTCTGTTCTCATTGGCTAGCTCTTGGTTCATGCCCCTGAGGGTGATGATCCTCTTCTCTAATTGGCCATCTGTCTCTGTGAATAAGCACTGGGCCCTCCCCTCAGGCTCAGAGGGCATGGTCTTTTAGACCCTCCCTTGGGGACTGTCTGGCTTCCTCCGAAGGCCCTGTTTCTGCCAACACGACCCAACAGCTCCTGTCTGGACCCATCCTTAGGACACTGCCTGCTTGAGCTAGGCTGGCCATGCTCTTGGGGCACACCCATAAAGCCTGTCTCCACTCTCATAGCCCAGTGCCTCAGGGCACTTGCCCCATGGTGCCTTATTCCCACACTGGAGGACACCCAGCAGAATGCAGCTGAGTACAGGGATTCAAAAGCTCACAGTAGAGTCATCTCAGTCAAAGAGAGAAACCTCTTCAACTTGCAAAGCCAAATGGGGCATCCCCCCACCCCACAGGAAAGAACAGATATCTAGGGCACTCTACCTCAATTTCAACCTTGCTGTCCATGGGCCACAAATCCCACAATTCTCCTCATTCCCCAGAATCACTACACTCAACTATGGGCTATGCTGCCACCTTGTGGGCACACAGAAGAATGCATCTGAGCTCCCCCATGCCCCTCCTCTTTGAGTCTACACAGAAAATTACACACAGCATGGGAATAGCAAAGGAAAGAACCCATCTGAGGACCACCTGGGAGAATGCACAACATTGTCCAGATTATCCAATGAGCCATTCATATTTGAAAAACCACTTGTGCAGTGGAAACTTCCTTTGTCATTGCACAACCCAGTTCCTAAGAATCTGCGTCAGGAATAAAGAAACAACAGCGGTAATCATAACTGAAACGCACTTATGTACACTTACACATACACACACACACACCCTCCCACAGAGACGCACACACTTTTCCCTGAAATAATGTGGATTGGGGTTGATTTTTTGCACTCAAGTATAAGGTCAAAGTTTCATGGGTGTAGGGGAGAAGTGTTAAGTTTCTGGCATATGAAGGTGAGAAGTGCCTAGAGCAGATCAAAAGTTACATGGACAACGAAGGGAGTATGGGTTTCCGTCACAGCTGTTGGAGATGCCAGGGAACTATGTGGAAGCCCAGGACCCCTTTTTGAGCCCCTGCTCACCACTTACCCAGCTAGGGAAAAGCTGGGCTAGTGTATAATCAGAACTGCAGCTGTCTCTCTGTCTCTCTTCCTGCTTGGGCCCTGCTCTCTCAATTTACAACTGTTTCCTTCTCCTCAGTAAGAAAGTTACACATGATGTACAGAAATACAGGGAAAGTGGAAAAAATTACCCCTGTGCCCACTATTACATGTAACTGTTGACTGTAAACCATTCATCCCCCAAGAAAGAACAGAATATATATTTGTTGTTAAAATTCGTAAGCACTTGCTGGCCGAGTAGCTTCACAGTGGGTAACAGAGACGCAGAGACAACGGCTGGGCAGGGAAGCTGTTTTTCTTTATTCAGGAACAACGATTCATAAACAGTGACAAACTAATCAACAAACAGAAGTGGGCTGTCTCTTTGCGGCGGCACAAGCACTCCCTCTTACTCTGAACTCAGGAACTCTGGAACTCTGGAACTCTTGTACTGGGGAACCCTCTGAAACTCTCGCACTCTCGAACTCAGGACTCAGGAACTCTTGGACTCAGGAACCCTCTCTCGGGGTTCCTTGGGGCGGGGCCAAGCAGGCCCGCAAAATTAACAGGACTGATCCAATTCTCTAGGTTGGGGAGGGCTAGAACAAACCAATGTAAAGCATAAGACAATTCCCCCTTTTCTTTTTAACTAAATGACTATAGTATCAAGGGTGTGGGGTGAACAGCAACATATATAACAAAAACCAGCATGTTACCAAGGGAAGGCCTGAGGGGGCCATATCTGAAAAAAAAACATTTCTTGCCTCTGGGGGGCTACTTGCCTCGACGGGCATTTCCATGGCGCAAGGAATGGCCTAGAGTCCCACAGGCAGCTGGCTGCAACTTATTTACTATGAAACAAAACTTGTTATTAGCATATCTACTGCACGATCCAATGTTTCTAATAGAGAAGAAATTTGAGACTTTTACATATCAACAACGTCTTTTAACCTTTTGTTACACCCATTCAAGATGGAGACACACCCTAGGTGTGGGCCGGAGAGGAAACCTCAGGCATGAGAATAATTAGCATAGCCATTGTGTGATCTGTTACTTGCAGCAGGAACTCTGTCTCCTCAGTTCCCCTCTGTACTCCACCATATGCACTGGACTAAGTAATCCAAAGGGCAAAGAAAGGAAAATTTCGGAGTGGTCCGGATTCGACTTCCGGAGGTGGAGCTATGAGCAGCAGATTGCTTTCTCTCCTCTCCTCGCCTCTCCCGGATCAACTAGGAATACCAAAGGAGACCACCCGGACCGAAACAAGACACCACTAGAATGACCACAGAAACCCAGTAAATCACCCATGAGTACAAACACTCATGGCTGGTGACAGAGAGGAGAGAGGGGCCTAAGGAGAGATTAAGTGACTGCTAACAGTTCGACAGTTTGTCAGTGGAGACACCACATCCAGTCTGCTCCACCAACAAGGGGACAGCTGAAGGGAGGAAAGGACTCCCCAGAGACTCACCAAGTGCAATTCTGAGTCTCCATTGCTACTACCCTCAGAATTTGGAGCAGCAACAGGGAGGGACACCAGGGTACAGAGATCTAACTGGGAACTCAGAAGACCTATACCCTGGTGGCATAGCTGAGGGGCTGTGAAAGTCTCTTTGCATAACCACTGGATTATCTCTGCCACACCCTGATTTATCTCTTGGTCAGGAGTCAGTGATTAAGCTAAGAAGCCCTCAGGCTCCCATAGCCTACAGGGGAAAAAAGGCTTTTACACCACTGAACTCCAACTCAGGGATTGAAAAAACTGTTAACTTATATAAAATGGTTAAAACAACAAGAAAAAATATTGGAGACTCGAACCAGGACAAGAGTCCAGCTAAAAGTCCTCCAGAGGGTGAAGCACAAAACAACGAGTTCAACATCCAAACATTAGCTAAGGAAATAATAACAGGAGTGAGTAAATAATTTGAAAAAAATGTAATCAGAAATGCAGGAACAACAAATGAGAATATGGAAGAAAAGTCTAATTATCTCATGGTTATTAGAGAGCTGAAAGCTGAAATCGCTGAGATAAGAAGGCAACTAGCTGAACAAGCTAAAACAGTATCAGAGCAGGGCAACAAAATAGATGAACTCTAGAAAGCAGTAGAAGGCAGAGAGAATAGAATCAATGAGGCTGAAGACAGAATTAGCAAGATTGAGGATGAATAGAGACAACTAAAAAAGAAGTAAGAGATCTCAAAAAGAGATTAAGAGATGCTGAAAACAACAACAGAGTCCTATGGGATGACTTCAAAAGAAACAATATACGCATTATTGGCTTACCAGAGGAAGAAAGAGAAAGGGAGGAAGAAAGCGTTCTCCAGGCCATAATAGCTGAAAATTTCTCTAGTCTAGACAACACCAAAGACATAAAGATTCAAGAAGCCCAGAGGGTCCCAAACAGAATTAACCCAGGCCTAAAGACACCAAGACATGTCATACTTAGATTGGAAAGGAATAAGGATAAAGAAAGGATCCTCAAGGCTGCAAGAGAAAAACAAAGAGTCACCTACAAAGGAAAACCCATAAGATTAGCAGCAGACTTCTCCATACAAACACTACAGGCCAGAAGAGAATGGCAAGATATCTATCGAGTGCTCAATGAGAAAGGCTTTCAGCCAAGAATACTATATCCTGCTAGATTGTCATTCAGACTAGATGGAAGCATCAAAACCTTCTCAGACAAGCAACAGTTGAAGGAAGCAACCATCACCAAACCTGCCCTGAAAGAAGTTCTGAAAGGTCTCCTATGAACAACCAGACCACCACAAATAGGACATATATCAAAACACTCTAAAACTCTACAAGAATGGCGTTAAAATATCTTCAATCTTTGATATCAATAAATGTCAATGGCCTGAATTCACCTATTAAAAGACACAGAGTAGGTAGATGGATCAGAAAACACAACCCAACAATATGTTGTCTACAGGAAACTCACCTAACGCAACAAGACAAACACAGACTTAAAGTGAAAGGATGGAAAACTATCATTCAAGCCAATGGCCCACAAAAAAGGGCAGGAACAGCTATTCTCATATCTGACATGATAGACTTTAAAATAGATAAGATTAAAAAAGATAGGAATGGAAACTACTTAATGATCAGAGGATCAGTCAATCAAGAGGACTTAACAATTACTAATATCTATGCACCCAATGAGAAGCCATCTAAATACATCAAACTTCTACTGAAAGAGCTACAGCAATATATTAACAGTAACACAATCATAGTAGGGGACTTCAACACCCCACTATCTCAACTTGACAGATCATCCAGGCAGAAAATCAGTAAAGACATAAGGGAGCTAAATGAAGAGATAGATAAACTAGAACTATTGGACATTTTCAGAGTCATTCATCCCAAGAAACTGGAATACACATTTTATTCAAATCCACATGGATCATTCTCAAGGATAGACCATATGTTAGGCCACAAAGACAGCATCAGCCTATTCAAGAGCACTGAAATAATCCCAAGCATCTTCTCAGACCACAGTGGAATTAAACTAACACTTAACAATCAACAAAAGATTAGTAACAGTGCCAAAATGTGGAAGCTCAACAGTACACTTCTTATCAACTTCTGGGTCAAAGAGGAAATCAAGGAAGAAATCAAAATGTTTCGAGAGTTCAATGAAAATGAAGACACAAGCTATCAAAATATTTGGGACACAGCTAAAGCAGTCCTAAGAGGGAAGTTCATAGCTATACAAGCACACATTAGGAAACAAGAAAAGGCACAAATAAAAAGCCTGATTTCACATCTTAAAGACCTAGAAGAAGAACAACAAAAGAATCCTAAAGCAACCAGAAGGACATAAATTACTAAAGTTAGGGCAGAAATAAATAACATTGAGAATAGGAAAACCATACAAAAGATCAATGAAAGTAAATGTTGGTTCTTTGAAACAGTAAACAAAATCGACAAACCTTTAGCCAGACTCACAAAACAAAAAAGGGAGAAGACCCAAATAAATCGGATAGTAAAAGAAAGAGGAGAAATCACAACAGACACTGCAGAAATTCAACATATCATGCGAGGCTTCTATGAACAACTATATGCCACCAAGCTAGAGAACCTGGAAGAAATGAATGATTTCCTAGATACCTACCAACTTCCAAAACTAAGTAAAGAGGAAGTGGATAACATGAACAGGCCCATCACAGCTAATGAAATTGAAACAGTTATCAAAAATCTTCCAAACAATAAAACTCCTGGACCAGATGGTTTTACAAATGAATTCTACAAATTTTTCAAAGAAGAACTAATACCTCTACTTTTAAAAGTCTTCCAAAAGATTGAAGACACTGGAATACTCCCTGCCAGCTTCTATGAAGCCAACATCACCCTGATACCAAAAGCAGACAGGGACACAACCAAAAAAGAAAACTACAGACCAATATCTCTGATGAACATAGATGCGAAAATATTGAACAAAATTCTACCCAACCGGATACAGCAGTATATCAAAAAAATTGTTCATCATGACCAAGTGGGGTTTAACCCAGGCATGCAAGGTTGGTTTTAATATACGTAAATAAATCAATGTGATCCACCACATCAACAAAAGCAAGACCAAAAACAACATGGTCATATCAATAGTTGCAGAGAAAGCCTTTGACAAAATACAACATCCCTTTATGATCAAAACACTACAAAAAATAGGAATAGATGGAAAATTCCTGAAGATAGTGGAGTCTATATATAGCAAACCTACAGCCAACATCATACTCAATAGTGAAAAACTGGAAGCATTTCCCCTCAGATCAGGTACTAGACAGGGCTGCCCACTATCACCATTACTATTCAACATAGTGTTGGAAGTTCTTGCCATAGCAATCAGGCAGGAGCAAGGAATTAAAGGCATACAGATTGGAAGAGAAGAAGTCAAACTCTCCTTATTTGCAGATGACATGATAGTATACATGGAAAAACCTAAGGAATCCAGCAAGAAGCTTTTGGAAATCATCAGGAAATACAGTAAGGTGTCAGGCTATAAAATTAACATTCAAAAGTCAGTGGCATTCCTCTATGCAAACACTAAGTTAGAAGAAATTGAAATCCAGAAATCAGTTCCTTTTTCTATAGCAACAAAAACAATAAAATATCTAGTAATAAACCTAACCAAAGAAGTGAAAGTCTTGTATACTGAAAATTATGAGTCACTACTCAAAGAAATTGAAAAAGATATAAAGAAGTGGAAAGATATTCCATGTTCATGGGTTGGAAGAATTAACATCATCAAAATGAATATATTACCCAGAGCCATCTACAAATTTAATGCTATCCCCATCAAGATCCCAAGCACATTTTTAGGAGAATAGAAAAAATGCTACAAATATTTATCTGGAACCAGAAAAGACCTAGAATTGCCAAAACAATCTTGAGAAAAGAGAACATAACCTGAGGCATCACACTGCCAAATCTCAAACTGTATTATAGGGCCATTGTCATCAAAACTGCTTGGTACTGGAACATGAACAGACACACTGACCAGTGGAATAGAATTGAGAGCCCAGAAATGAGGCCCCACACGTATGGACATCTAATCTTTGACAAAGGGGCCCAGACTATTATATGGGGGAAGCAGAGTCTCTTCAACAAATGATGTTGGAAACAATGGGTTGAAACATGCAGAAGAATGAAACTGAACCATTGTATTTCACCAAATACAAAAGTAAATTCCAAGTGGATCAAGGACTTGGATGTTAGACCAGAAACTATCAGATACTTAGAGGAAAATATTGGCAGAACTTTTTTCCGCATAAATTTTAAAGACATTTTCAATGAAACGAATCCAATTACAAGGAAGACTAAGGCAAGTATAAACCTAGGGAAGACGTCAAATTAAAAAGCTTCTTCACAGCAAAAGAAACCACTACCCAAATCAAGAGACCACTCACAGAATGGGAGAAGATCTTTACATGCCATACATCAGATAAGAGTTTAATAACCAACATACATAAAGAGCTTGCCAGACTCAACAACAAGACAACAAATAACCCCATCCAAAAATGGGGGGAGGAATTGGACAGAATATTCACCACAGAAGAGATCCAAAAGGCCGAGAAACACATGAAAAAATGCTCCAAGTCTCTGATTGTCAGATAAATGCAAATCAAGACAACAAGGAGATATCACTTCATGTGCCATGGTTGTAGATTTTCACTTCTCTTTACCTGGGCTCTCATGGAATAAGGACAAGGATGTGGTGCAGGAAATTGAGGAGGGCTGCATTTAGGCTGAGTGTCAGCCACATGGCCCTGGAGAATGGGAGTCAAGCACAGATGGCCTGGACAGCTGCAGCTGCAGATGGACATATGCCTGCTAATTGCAGCAGGAACTCTGTCTCCTCAGTTCACCTCTGTACTATGACATATGCACGAGACTAACTAATCCAAAGGTCAAAGAAAGGAAAATTTCAACACCAGGAAGACTGAGTTCACGATGCAGGCACTGACTTCCAAGAAGAATCCAGGGAAGAAGGCATGTAGAGACAGTCTGAGAGACAGAATGACTGACTGCAAAGGACATAAATTCTGGCCCTGAGTTGATCAGTGCCAGAGCACTGAAGAGAAACCCTCCATGCCCATGCATACTTCTTACAAGTGGCATTGTTATTTTATGTTTGTGAGGAAAGGTTACACTTAGAACATCTAGGCCTTAGCCCACTCTGAGAAGCAACATTTGGGCTGCAGCCCACTATCCAAAACTGCCCTAGCCTCTCCAATTGGAAATAGTTTTAGGGATGCTCCAGCCAAATGCAGGCTGGCATATTTCATCTCCCTGGTCCAGGCTCAGCCTGTCCTGTGTGCAGGGAACAGCACTATGTCTATTTCTTCTTTGATTTACAGTTTTGGGATAGGACTGGGTGGACAAAAAGAGCAAGAGGGAAGTAGATGATTTGGAACCTGTAGTTTTTGCTGAGAGAGATTTGTACAGTGACAAGACGTAAACGAATGGCTCTTTGAGATGTCTCTCATGACTGTGGCTCAGAAGGGCCAGGTGTATCCGCATTACTACCCGAATCCACAGCTGTGCAGGTCTCTAGCTAAAATATATTTTCAGAACTCTACATGTTACATATATATATATATATATATATATATATATATATATATATATATAGAGAGAGAGAGAGAGAGAGAGAGAGAGAGAGGCAGCAAGACACTGATGTATTCATTTTCTACAATGGATGCGATATGACATTCAGACAATTGATTGCAAAAACCTGGAAAGAAACTGTGCATCAGGAAAAGAATTGTCCAAAGGAGTAAAATCTCCAAATCATTAGCTATATGCAGCTCCAATGGGACCTAGCGAATAAAGCTCGAGAAGGAATTCTTCCAGGACACTCACCACATGGACAGACAACACAAGTTTCCTACTCTGGAAACACCCACAGGGCAGCTGCTAGTTCCCAGTGCAAGCCTCAGGGCAAAAACCTCTCCCTCTTCAGTGTCTTTACATCTGAAAAGAAGAAAAGTGACCAAGGGCCAAGTAGAGCTACAATGGTGTCAATATTGAGCTGTAAATCAGAAAGGGCCAAGTGTTTTGCACAAAATCACCTGTGCCACAGTGATTCTGTTGTTCTCTCTCTCTCTCCCTCCCTCACACACACACACACACACACACACACTCTCACAGTTAAACACACGCACACATCCACAGAGGCACAGGCACAAACGGAGTTATACACATGCACACTGGACAGCTTCTGCAAGGCAGGGCCCTGGAAGAACTCTGCTTCGCACTTCCTGGAAGCACGCACAGCCTTTTAAGGCCAGCTCTGAGCTCCCATTGTCGGGCTTACTTCTGAAGGCCTGCAGACCGGGCACCAGCCATGCTCTGATATGCCAGAGGCCTAGGCCTCGCCCAGAACCCATGCCAGCAAAATCATTGGACAGTGTGCTAGGATACGCCCAGGAGTTTCAAGGACCCTAGTCATTGATTGGCCAGCAACCATGAGCACCGCCCACACGGCCCTGCAGCACTCTCATTGGGCAGCCTCTGAAAGGCCTGCCCACCAGCCGCTTCTGCTGGAAAGAGATGAGAATTCAAAAACCTCCTACACTGTGTTCATTGATGACAGGTTCAAAGCTGGCTTGTAGAGATTGTAAAGCAGCAGCTCTAATGCCCACAGACCCCAGACAGCCCCAGCCTTCACCATATGCTGTACTACCAGACCTGACAGTAATGTGTGTGTGTGTCTGTCTGTGTCTGTGTGTGCTCAGAGCTCACCTATAATAGTCTCAGAGCATAGGTAGGAAGGTAGCCAGCCTCATCTGCAACTTATGTACAGAGAACCTAGCTGGTCAGGGCAAGCCAGCTAGCACAGATTCTGGCTAAGCAAGAATGCACATGCAAAGGGACTCTCATGTCTCCCTCTCCTGAGTTCCTGATTCAATCTCATGCCTCACTATCATCCAAACACTGCCAACAGGGTAAGCTGGGGCACCCCTCAGAATTCAAGGGCAGTAGACTGTCCAGTCACGTTTGGCTGCCTATTCAGCCTCCAGACTGTCATTCCACTGCTCAGGGCAGCTGCTTAAAAGCCCAGAATAACCCAGAAAGAGCTGTGTTTCAACATAGATGGGAACTGTGTTTGACCAAACAATAGTGGATGAACCCGTCCCCTTACAACTACCATTTGGGTCCGACTAAGACAATTGCTCCTGTGGCCTCGTGTCCACATATCACACTTAGAGAGATTCCCAGAAGTAGGCATGCATGAGTGTCCCATACAAAGTTGCTCAGCTTGCAGGAAGCACAAACTCCCTGGGCCCTTGCTATGGAGAGACAAAAGGAAGATGGATGCCTCCATTGGCTGAATTAGGAGCTTCCAGTGGAGATCGCAGCCCCGCCCATCACCTGAGAGCCTGGCTGCTGCTAATAAAGGCAATTGGAAACACCTGTTACCACTTGGGTCCTGAGGACATACTCAGGAATCCTTCCAGGATCTAGCAGGCTGGCAGACATCCTGACCCCGGGATAGCTGTGCTCCTAGGTGGGAGGGCCTATGGGCCAGAGGTGAGAATATTCGCTAGATACAAGAACGAAATTCAGGTTTCAAAAGGATTTGAAACCCAAGGAGGCACTTGGAAAAGACATTTCACAGCCATCAAAATACCCTCTTTCTAAACCCTGGAAGCTTCCGTTTTGCATGGAAACTCTGGACGCTGGTGTGGCCATCAGTACCACAGAGCCTTTACATTCGGCCCAATAGAGGGAAAGCACAATGTGTGAGCCATGGTGGTAGATTTTCACTTATCTTGATCTCGGCTCCATGGAATAAGGACACGGATGCGGTGCAGCAAATTGAGGAGGGCTGCATTTAGGCTGAGTGTCAGCCACAGAGCCCTGGAGAATGGGAGTCAAACACAGAGGGCCTGGACAGCTGCAGCTGGAGATGTACATATTCCTGTTACTTGCAGCAGGAACTCTGTCTCCTCAGTTCCCCTCTGTACTACGACATATACACGACACTAACTAATCCAAAGGGCAAAGAAAGGGAAATTTCAACACCAGGAAGACCGAGTTAAAGATGCATGCACTGACTTCCACGAAGGGTCCAGGGAAGAAGGCACTTAGAGACAGTCAGAGAGACAGAATGACTGACTGCAAAGGACAAAAATTCTGGCCCTGTGTTGATCAGTGCCAGAGCATTGAAGACAAACCCTCCATGCCCATGCATACTTCTTACAAGTGGCATTGTTATTTTATGTTTGTGAGGAAAGGTTACACTTAGAACATCTAGGCCTTAGGCCACTCTGAGAAGCAACACTTGGGCTGCAGCCCACTCTCCAAAACTGCCCTATTCTCTCCAAATTGGAAATAGTTTTAGTGATGCTCCAGCCAAATGCAGGCTGGCATATTTCATCTCCCTGATCCAGCCACAGCCTGTCCTGTGTGCAGGGGAACAACACTATGTCTATTTCTTCTTTGATTTACAGTTTTGGGATAGGATTCGGTGGACAAAAAGAGCAAGTGGGAAGTAGATGATTTGGAACCTGTAGTTTGTGCTGAGAGAGATTTGTAGAGTTCAAGAGGTAAACGAATGGCTCTGTGAGATGTCTCTCATGATTGTAGCTCAAAAGGGCCAGGTGTATCAGCATTACTACCCGAATCCAGAGCTGTTCAGGTCTCTAGCTAAAATATATTTTCAGAACTCTACATGTTACATATATATATATATATATATATATATATATATATATATAGAGAGAGAGAGAGAGAGAGAGAGAGAGAGAGGGAGAGAAAGAGAGAGAGAGACAGCAAGACACTGATGTAGTCATTTTCTACAATGGATGCGATATGACATTCAGACAATTGATTGCTAAAATCTGGAGAGAATCTGTGCACCAGGAAAAGAATTGTCCAAAGGAGTAAAATCTCCAAATCATTAGCTATATGCAGCTCCAATGGGACCTAGCGCTAAAGGCTCGAGAACGAATTCTTCCAGGACACTCTCCACATGGACAGGCACCACAAGTTTCCTAGTCTAGCAACACACACAGGGCAGCTGCTAGTTCCCAGTGCAAGCCTCAGGGCAAAAACCTTTCCCTCTTCAGTGTCTTTACATCTGAAAAGAAGAAAAGTGACCAAGGGCCAAGTAGAGCTACAATGGTGTCAATATTGAGCTGTAAATCAGAAAGTGCCAAGTGTTTTGCACAAAATCACCTGTGCCAGCCTCATCTGTAACTTATGTACAGAGAACCTAGCTGGTCAGGGCAAGCCAGCTAGCCCAGATTCTGGCTAAGCAAGAATGCACATGCAAAGGGCCTATCATGTCTTCCTCTCCTGAGGTCCCGATTCAATGTTTTGCCTCACTATCATCAAAACACAACCAACAGGGTAAGCAGTGGCACCCCTCAGAATTCAGGGGTATGAGATTGTCCAGTCATTTTTGGCTGCCTACTCAGCCTCCCGAATCTCAGTCCACTGCTCAGGGCAGCAGATTAGAAGCACAGAAAGAACCCAGAAATAGTTGTGTTTCAAAATAGATGGGAACAGTGTTTGACCAAACAATAGTGGATAAACCCGGTCCCTTACACCTACCCTTTGGGTCTGGCTAAGGCAATTGCTTCTTTGTTGTCACATTCCTGATCATGGTGTCCTGGTGTCCACACATCACACTCAGAGAGATTCCCAGAAGTAGGCATGCATGAGTGTCCCATACAAAGTTGCTCTGCTTGCAGGAAGCACAAAATCCCTGGGCCCTACTATTGACAGACAAAAGAAAGATGGATGCCTCCATTGGCTGAATTAGGAGTTTCCAGTGGAGATCACAGCCCCGTCCCTCACCTGAGGGCCTGGCTGCTGCTAATAAAGGCAATTGGAAACACCTGTTACAACTTAGGCCCTGAGGACATACTCAGGAATCGCTCCAGGAGCTAGCAGGTTGGCACACCTCCTGACACCGGGATAGCTGTGCTCCTAGTTGGGAGGTCATTCTGGCCAGAGGTGAGAATATTCACTAGGTACAAGAAAGAACTTCAGGTTTCAAAAGGAGTTGAAACCCCATGAGGCACTTGGAAAAGACATTTCACAGCCATCAAAACACCCTCTTTCAGAACCCTGGAAGATTCCGTTTTCCGTGGAAAATCTGGACACTGGTGTGGCCATCAGTACCACAGATGCTTTACATTCGGCCCAATAGAGGGAAAGCACAATGTGTGTGCCACAGGGATAGAGTTTCACTTCTCTTGACCTGGGCTATCATGGAATAAGGACAAGGTTGCAGTGCAGGCAATTGAGGAGGGCTGCATTTAGTCTAGGTGCCAGCCTCAGGGCCCTGGGGAATGGGAGTCAAGCACAGAGGGCCTGGACAGCTACAGCCTGAGATGGACATATGCCTGTAACCTGCAGCAGGATCACTGTCTCCTCAGCTCCCCAATGTACTACGCTGTATTGTGGAGACTAAATAATCCAAAGGGCAAAGAAAGGAAAATTTCAACACCAGGATGACTGAGGTCAAGATGCATGCACTGACTTCCAATAAAGGCCCAGTGAATAAGGCACGTAGAGACAGTGAGAGAGACAGAATGACAGAGACAGCAAAGGACTCAAATTCTGGCCCTGTGTTGATCAGTGCCAGAGCACATAAGACAAACCCTCCATGCCCATGCATACTTCTTAAAAGTGGCATTGTTATTTTATATTTGTGAGCAAAGGTTACACTTAGAACATCTAGGTCTTAGCCACTCTGAGAAGCAACACTTGGCCTGCAGCCCACTCTCCAAAACTACCCTCCCCTCTCCAATTTGGAAGTAGTCTTAGTGATGCTCCAGACAAGATGCAGACTGGTGTATTCCATCTCCCTGGTCCAGCCTCACACTGCCCTGAGTGCAGGGAACAGCACTATGTCTATTTCTTCTTTGATTTACAGTTTTGGGATAGGACTCCGTGGACAAAAAGAGTAAGAGGGAAGCAGATGATTTGGCAGTGGTAGTTTGTGCTGAGAGAGATTTGTAGAGTGATAAGAGGTATACGAATGGCTCTGTGAGATGTCACACATGACTGTGGCTCAGAAGGGCCAAGTGTATCCGCATTCTTACCCTATTCCAGAGCTGTGCAGGTCTTTAGCTAAAAAATATTTTCAGACCTCTAGTGTTACATATATATATATATATATATATATATATATATATATAGAGAGAGAGAGAGAGAGAGAGAGAGAGTGAGAGAGACTGATGTAGTCATTTTATACACTGGATTCGATATGACATTCAGACAATTGATTGCTAAAACCTGCATCAGGAAAAGAATTGTCCAAAGGAGTAATATCTCAAAATCATTAGCTATATGCAGCTCAATGGGACAGAGCGAAAAAGGCTTGAGAAGGAACTCATCAAGGAGACTCTCCACATGGACAGGCACCACAAGTTTCCTAGTCTGGCAACAGACACAGGGCAGCTGGTAGTTCCCAGTGCAAGCCTCAGGGCAAAAACCTCTCCTTCAGTGTTTTTACATCTGTAAAGAAGCAAAGTGACCAAGGTTCAAAGAGAGCTACAATGGTGTCAATATTGAGCTGTAAATCAGAATGTACCAAGTGTTTTGCAAAAAATCACTTTATTATAAACTCTGAGTGATACTGGCATGGAAATGAGGAAACAGAATATGGCTTGTGTCAGAAAGACTTACAAACTGAGGCTCCAGTAGCCTAAGTGAAATCGCCAACACAACAAGCCAGAGCTCAGCAGTGCTCTGGTAACTCTCTTTGTATATCTGGGCCTGTCAGTAAAATAAGTATATAAGTAAAATATTAATGAGTGAAGACAGAGTGTGTGAGAGCATGTGAGAGTTAGAGACAGAGAAGGCAAGAAGAGAAATAGATGAGTTGGAAAGACACCAGAATTCAAAAACCTCCTACACTGTGTTCATTGATGACAGGTTCAAACAAGGCTTGTAGAGATTGAAAGGCAGCAGCTCTCATGCTCACAGACCCCAGACAGCCCCAGCCTTCACCATATGCTGTACTACCAGACCCGACAGTAATGTGTGTGTGTCTTTCTGTCTGTCTGTGTGTCTGTGTGTGGTCAGAACTCACCTATAGTAGTCTCAGAGCATGGGTGGCAAGGTAGCCAGCCTCACCTGCAAGTTATGTACTTATAACCTAGCTGGTTAGGGAAATCCAGCTAGCCCAGATTCTGGCTAAGCAAGAATGCATATGCAAAGGGACTCTCATGTCTCACTCTCCTTAGTTCCCTATTCAATCACATGCCTCACTATCATCCAAACACTGTCAACGGGGTAAGCTGGGGCACCCCTCAGAATTCAGGGGCAGGACCCTGTCCAGTCATGTTTGGCTGCATACTCAGCCTCCAGGCTCCCAGTCCACTTCTCAGGGCAGCAGATTACAAGCCCAGAAAGTACCCATAAAGAACTGTGTCTCAACATAGATGGGAACTGTGTTTGACCAAACAATAGTGGATGAACCCAACCCCTTACACCTCCCCTTTGGATCCTGCTAAGGCTATTGCACCTGTGGCCTCACAATCCCTGATCACAGTGTCCTGGTGTCCAAACATCACACTCAGGGATTCCCAGAAGTAGTCATCCATGAGTGTCCCATACAAAGTCGCTCTGCTTGGAGGAAGCACAAACTCCCCGGACCTTTCTATGGAGACACAAAAAAGATGGATACCTCCATTGGCATAATTAGGAGTTTCCAGTGGAGATCACAGCCCCGCCCCTCACCTGAGGGCCTGGCTGCTGCTAATAAAGGCAATTGGAAACACCTGTTACCACTTGGGACCTGAGGACATACTCAGGAATCCCTCCAGGAGCTAGCAGGCTGGCAGACCTCCTGACCCAAGGATAGCTGTGCACCTAGTTGGGAGGGCTTTTGGGCCAGAAGTGAGAATATTCCCTAGATACAAGAAAGAACTCAGGTTTCAAAAGGATTTGAAACCCCATGAGGCACTTGGAAAAGACAGTTCACAGCCATCAAACCACACTCTTTCTGAACACTGGAAGTTTCTGTTTTGCGTGGAAAAACTGGACACTGGTGTGGACATCAGTACCACGGATCCCAATATGGGAAAGCACAATGTGTGCACCAGGGGGATAGAGTTTCACTTCTCCTGACCTGGGCTATCATGGAATAAGGACAAGGATGCGGTCAGGAAATTGAGGAGGGCTGCATTTAGGCTGAGTGTCAGCCTCAGAGCACTAGAGAATGGGAGTCAAGCACAGAGCGCCTGGATAGCTGCAGCTGGACATGGACATATGCCTGTTACCTGCAGCAGGATCACTGTCTCCTCAGTTCCCCAATGTACTACTCCATATGCAGGAGACTGAATAATCCAAAGGGCAAAGAAAGGAAAATTTCAACACCAGGAAGTCCGAGTTCATGATGCATGCACTGACTTCCATAAGGGCCCAGTGAAGAAGGCACATAGAGACAGTCAAAGAGACACTGGATGACAGAGAGAGCAAAGGACTGAAATTCTGGCCCTGTGTTGATCAGTGCCAGAGCACTAAAGACAAAGCCTCCATGCCCATGCATACTTCTTACAAGTGGCATTGTTATTTTATGTTTGTGAGGAAAGGTTACACTTAGAACATTTAGGTGCTAGCCCACTCTGAGAAGCAACACTAGGCCTGCCGCCCACTCTCCAAAACTGCCCTCGCCTCTCCAATTTGGATGTAGTCTTAGTGATGCTCCAGCCAAGATGGAGGCTGGCATATTTCATCTCCCTGGTCCAGCCTCAGACTGTCCTGTGTGCAGGGAACTGCACTATGTCTATTTCTTCTTTGATTTACAGTTTTGGGATAGGACTCGGTGGACACAAAGAGCAAGAGGGAAGTAGATGATTTGGCAGCAGTAGTTTGTGCTGAGAGAGATTTGTAGAGTGATAAGAGGTATACAAATGGCTCTGTGGATGTCTCTCATGACTGTGGCTCAGAAGGGCCAGGTGTCTCCTCATTACTACCCTAATCCTGAGCTGTGCAGGACTCTAGCTAAAAAATATTTTCAGACCTCTACATGTTACATATATATATATAGAGAGTGAAATACTGATGTAGTCATTTTCTACAATGGATTCGATATGACATTCAAACAATTCATTGCTAAATCCTGGAGGGAAACTGTGCATCAGGAAAAAATTGTCCAAAGGAGTAAAATCTCCAAATCATTAGCTATATGCAGCTCCAAGGGGACTGAGCAAAAAAGGCTCGAGTAGGAACTCCTCCAGGAAACACTTTACATGGACAGACTCACAAGTTTCCTAGTCTGGCAACACACACAGGGAAACTTCTAGTTCGCAGTGCAAGCCACAGGGCAAAAACCTCTCCCTCTTCAGTGTCTTCATATGTGAAAAGAAGAAAAGTGGTCAATGGCCAAGGAGAGCTATAATGGTGTCATATTTAGCTGTAAATCAGAATGTGCCAAGTGTTTTGCACATAATCACCTATGCCACAGTGATTCTGTTATTCTCTCTCTCTCCCTCCCTCACACACACACAAACATACACAAACACACATTCTCACAGTCATACACACGCACACATCCACAGAGGCACAGGCACAAATGGAGTTATACACATGCGCACTGGACAGCTTCTACAATGCAGCGTCCTGTCCTGAACACCGCTTTGCACTTCTTAAAAGCATGCCCAGACTTTTAAGGGCAGCTCAGAGCTCTCATTGGCGGGCTTTCTTCAAAAGGCATGCACACAGGGTGCCTGCCAGGCACTGATAGGCCAGAGGCCTAGGCCATTCCAAGAACCCCTGCCAGCAGTCTCATTGGCCAGTGTGCTTGGACAAGCCCAGGAGTGTCAAGGACCCTAGTCATTGATTGGCCAGCAAACTTGAGCACCGCCCACACGGCCCTGCAGCACGCGCATTGGGCAGCCTCTGGAAGGCCCGCCCATCAGCCACTTCTGCTGTAAAGAAATGAGAATTGAAAAACCTCCTACACTGTGTTCATTGATGACAGGTTCAAAGTTGGCTTGTAGAGATTGTAAGGCAGCAGCTCTCATGCCCACAGACCCCAGACAGCCCCAGCCTTCACCATACGCTGTACTACCAGACCTGACAGTAATGTGTGTGTGTGTCTGTCTGTCTGTCTGTGTCTATGTGTGTTCAGAGCTCACCTATAGTTGTCTCAGAGCATGGGTAAGAAGGTAGCCAGCCTTATCTGCAACTTATGTACAGAAAACCTAGCTGGTCAGGGCAAGCCAGGTAGTCCAGATTCTGGCTAAGCAAGAATGCACATGCAAAGGGACTCTCATGTCTCCCTCTCCTGAGTTCCCGATTCAATCTCATGCCTCACTATCATCCAAACACTGACAACGGGGTAAGCTGGGGCACCCCTCAGAATTCAGGGGCAGGACCCTGTCCAGTCACGTTTGGCTGCATACTCAGCCTCCAGGCTCCCAATCCACTTCTCAGTGGACAGCAGATTACAAGGCCAGAAAGAACCCAGAAAGAGCTGTGTCTCAACATAGATGGGAACTGTGTTTGACCAAACAATATGGATGAACCCGGACCCTTACACCTTCCCTATGGGTCCGGCTAAGGCAATTGCTCCTGTGGCCTCACATCCCTGATCATGGTGTCCTGGTGTCCAAACATCACACTCAGAGAGATTCCCAGAAGTAGGCATTCATGAGTGTCCCATACAAAGTCGCTCTGCTTGCAGGAACCACAAACTACCCGGGCCCTTGCAATGGACAGACAAAAGAAAGATGGATGCCACCATTGGCTGAATTTGGAGCTTCCAGTGGAGATCACATCCCCTCCCCTCACCTGAGGGCCTGTCTGCTGCTAATAAAGGCAATTGGAAACACCTGTTACCACTTGGTGCCTGAGGACATACTCCAGAATCCCTCCAGGAGCTAGCAGGCTGGCAGAACTCCTGAACCCGGGATAGCTGTGCTCCTAGTTTGGAGGGCCTTCAGGCCAGAGGTGAGAATATTCCCTAGATACAAGAAAGAACTTCATGATTCAAAAGGATTTGAAACCCCAGGAGGCACTGGGAAAAGACATTTCACAGCCATCAAAACACCCTTTTTCTGAACCCTGGAAGCTTCCGTTTTGCATGGAAAATCTGGACACTGCTGTTGCCATCAGTACCACAGATCCTTTACCTTTGGCCCAATAGAGGGAAAGCACAATGTGTGTGCCAGGGGGATAGAGTTTCACTTCTCTTCACCTGGGCTCTAATGGAATAAGGACAAGGATGTGGTGCAGGAAATTGAGGAGGGCTGCATTTAGGCTGAGTGTCAGCCACAGGGCCCTGGAGAATGGGAGTCAAGCACAGAGGGCCTGGACAGCTGCAGCAGGAGATGGACATATTCCCGTTACCTGCAGCAGGAACGCTGTCTACTCAGTTCCCCTCTGTACTACGCCATATGCACTATGTTTATTTCTTCTTTGATTTACAGTTTTGGGATAGGACGCGGTGGAGAAAAAGAGCAAGAGTGAAGTAGATGATTTGGCAGCTGTAGTTTGTGCTGAGAGAGATTTGTAGAGTGATAAGAGGTATAGGAATGGCTCTGTGAGATGTCTCTCATGACTGTGGCTCAGAAGTGCCAGGTGTATCCGCATTACTATCCTAATCCAGAGCTGTGCAGGTCTCTACCTAAAATATATTTTCAGACCTCTACATGTTATATATATATATATATATATATATATATATATATATATAGAGAGAGAGAGAGAGAGAGAGAGACAGCAAGACACTGATGTAGTCATTTTCTACAATGGATTCGATATGACATTCTGACAATTGATTGCTAAAACTTGGAGAGAGACTGTGCATCAGGAAAAGAATTGTCCAAAGGAGTAAAATCTCCAAATCATTAGCTATATGCAGCTCCAAAGGGACCTAGCAAAAAGTGATCCAGAAGGAACTCATCCAGGAGACTCTCCACATGGACAGACGTCACAAGTTTCTTAGTCTGGCAACACACACAGGGCACCTGCTAGTTCCTTGTGCAAGCCTCAGGGCAAAAAACTCTTCCTCTTCAGTGTCTTTACATCTGAAAAGAAAAAAGTGTCCAAAGGCCAAGGAGAGCTACAGTGGTGTCAATATTGAGCGGTAAATGAGAATGTACCAAGTGTTTTGCAAAAAAATCACTTTATTATAATCTCTGAGTGATACTGGCATGGAAATGAGGAGACAGAATATGCCTTGTGTCAGAAAGACTTACAAACTGAGGCTCCAGTAGCCTAGGTGAAATCGCCAACACAACAAGCCAGAGCTCAACAGTGCTCTGGTAACTCTCTTTGTATATCTGAGCCTGTCCGTAAAAAAATGTATGTAAGTAAAATATTAATGAGTGAAGATAGAGTGTGTGAGAGAATGTGAGAGTTAGAGACAGAGAAGGCGAGAAGAGAAATAGATGAGTTGGAAAGACCAGAATTCAAAAACCTCCTACACTGTGTTCATTGATGACAAGTTCAAAGCTGGCTTGTAGAGATTGTAAGGCAGCAGCTCTCATGCCCACAGACCCCAAACAGCCCCAGTTTTCAACATAGGCTGTACTACCAGACCTGACAGTAATGTGTGTGTGTGTGTGTGTGTTTGTGTGTGTCGGTCTCTCTCTCTGTGTGTGTGTGTTCAGAGCTCACCTGTGGTAGTCTCAGAGCATAGGTGTCAAGGTAGCCAACCCCAACTGCAACTTATGTACAGAGAACCTAGCTGGTCAGGGCAAGCCAGCTAGCCCAAATTCTGGCTAAGCAAGAATGCCAGAGAACTATGTGGAATCCCAGGACCCATTTTGAGCCCCTGGTCACCACTTACCTAGCTAGGGAAATGCTGGGCTACTGGCAAATCAGAGCTGCAGCTGTCTCTCTATCTCTCTTCCTGCTTGGGACCTGCAGGACTGTTTCCTTCTCAATAAGAAAGTTACAAGTGAAGAACAGAAATACAGGGAAAGTGGGAAAAATTAGCCCCCTTGCCCACTATTACATGTAACTGTTGACTGTAAAGCATTCATCCCCCTTAGGAAGAACAGAATAAATATTTGGGAGGTTAAAAATATTGTAGGTTAAATAGTGAGCATTCTCTAGAGCCATGCAATAGTAAACCATTGTGCATTTGATGTCACTGTCAAAAACAGTGCAGTCGTAGTTGTAGTAGTGTGTAGTATCTGCAAAAGGAAATGTATTGTGTGTCAGAATTTCCCTTCAATTATAAGAGAAAATCTATCAGGCAGTAGAAATGACCCCTCATGTGATATGGGACTAAATAAATAAATAAATATGCAAATAAATGGGGATGATCTAGGAGGATTTGAAAAAAATAAAAAATAAAACAAAGACCACAGGAAGACCTGATTACAGCAGAAAAATAAAAAACGTCTGCTGAGAAACAGAGGGCTGCTTCAAAAATTCCCTGACACTTCAGGGTCCATGCAAATTAAGAATTACCAAGAATGAAAAGAAATGCATATGTATTGAAGCTTACACTAGAAAATGGAGGCAAGTTCTGGGCTATGATAATTACAATGAGGATACTGATAGAAAGGTTATTGGAAATGTTCCTGGAAGGTTTATAATTTAAAATTGTAGTGAATCCTGCTCCAACTATGTGACCAAATATATATATATATATATATATATATATATATATGTGTGTGTGTGTGTGTGTGTGTATCTTTATTATCAACTCTGAGGGATACTGGCATGGCTATGAGGAGACAGAGTATGGCTTGTGCCAGAGACATTTACAAAGCTGAGGCTCCAGAAACCTAGGTGAAATCGCCAACAAAACAAGCCAGAGATCAGCAGTGCCCTGGTGACTCTCTTTGCCAAGAAAATCAGGCCAAGCAGGAATGCACATGCAAAGGGACTCTCATGTCTCCCTCTCCTGAGTTCCTGATTCAATCTCATGCCTCACTATCATCCAAACACTGCCAACAGGGTAAGCTGTGGCACCCCTCAGAATTCAAGGGCAGGAGCCTTTCCAGTCACGTTTGGCGGCCTACTCAGCCTCCAGACTCTCAGTCCACTGCTCAGGGCAGCTGATTACAAGCCAAGAATGAACCCAGAAAGAGCTGTGTTTCAACATAGATGGGAACTGTGTTTGACCAAACAATACTGGATGATCCCGGTCTCTTACACCTACCCTTTGGGTCCGGCTAAGGCAATTGCTCCTGTGGCCTCACATCCCTGATAATGGCGTTGTGGTGTCCACACATCACACTAAGAGGGATACCCAGAAGGTATGGATGAGTGTCCATACAAAGTCACTCTTCTTGCAGGAAGTACAAACTCCCTGGGTCCTAGCTATGGACAGACAAAAGAAAGATGGATGTCTCCATTTGCTGAATTTGCAGCTTCCAGTAGAGATCACAGCCCCGCACCTCACCTGAGGGCCAGGCTGCTGCTATAAAGTCAATTGGAAACACCTGTTAACACTTGGGCCCTGAGGACATACTCAGGAATCCCTCCAGGAGCTAGCAGGCTGGCAGAACTCCTGACCCCGGGATAGCTGTGCTCCCAGTTGGGTGGCCCTTCTGGCCAGAGGTGCTAATATTCCCTAGATACAAGAAAGAACTTCAGGTTTCAAAAGAATTTGAAAACCCCATGAGACAGTTGGAAAAGACATTTCACAGCCATAAAAACACCCGCTTTCTGAACCCTGGAAGTTTCCGTTTTGCATGGAAAATCTGGACACTGTTGTGGCCATCAGTACCAAAGATTCTTTATATTCGGCTTAATAGAGGGAAAGCACAATGTGTGTGCCAGGGTGATAGAGTTTCACTTCTCTTGATCTGGGCTCTCATGGAATAAGGACAAGGATGCGGTGCAGAAAATTGAGGAGGGCTGCATTTAGGCTGAGTGTCAGCCTCAGGGCCCTGGAGAATGGGAGTCAACCACAGAGGGCCTGGAGAGCTGCAGCTGCAGATGGACATATTCCTGGAACCTGCAGCAGCCACGCTGTCTCCGCAGTTCCCCTCTGTACTACACCATGTGCAGGAGACTAAATAATCCAAAGGGCAAAGAAAGGAAAATTTCAACACCAGGATGACTGAGTTCATGATGCATGCACTGACTTCCAGTAAGGGCCCAGTGAAGAAGGCACGTATGCAGAGACAGTTAGAGAGACAGAATGACAGAGACAGAAAAGGAATTTAATTCTGGCCCTGTGTTGATCAGTGCCAGAGTACTGAAGACAAAACCTCCATGCCCATGCATACTTCTTACAAGTGGCACTGCTATTTATGTTTGTGAGGAAAGGTTACACTTAGAACATGTAGGTTTAGCCACTCTGAGAAGCAACACCTGGCCGGCAGCACACTCTCCAAATCTGCCCTCGCATCTCTGCCAGGAGTCATTTCTCTGCTTTATAGATGATAAGCTTTGAGACAACGGAACCCCTCAAGACAAATGTTAATTCCCCCCTGGGCAGGCCATTTCCCCTTAGGTAAACCATTTATCAGTAATCAAGTGAGTCAACACAAGTGAGTCAACACACAGTTTGGTTCCTGCCATTTGTTGCAAGGAACATTCCTCTTTGAAGATTGCTCCCCCTCCTCCTCCTCCAGCACTTCCCACCTCCTTCCACAAAGCCTTATAATGTCTGTGCACACAATAAAATTTAGAGCTTGATCAGAAACTTGACTTGCTCTCGTTCTTCGTGTCTCTTGTCCCTATCATTTCAGGTCTCATTGGGTTCTTAGCTCTTGCTCACCGCCCTGCTGGCCGGGGCATTCTGGCGCCCGAGGGTGGGGCAAAGAAGCCTTCTGGACCTAGAAACTCCGCTGATCAAGGGGGTAGGCCTACCCGAATTCACCGAGTCACCGCAGCCCGAGGGGGGTAACACAAAGACTGGCAGAGATCGCCATGGAAATACCCGCCCGTGAGTCGCATCTGGGGAAGAGTGTCACAGCGGCTGAGGTAAGCAAAACCATGGGACATGAATTCAGCAAACTATTTATTCATTAAAGGACTCAAGGAGTCACTCAAGACACGAAGAAATAGGGTTAAAAAAAGAAATAATTAAAGAAGTTTTTAGATTATATTGGAAATATTTGCCCCTGGTTCCCCCAGGAAGGCACTATAGATGAGAAGCGTTGGAGGAGAATTGTTGATTGTCTTAATGATTACTATCAGTCTTTTGGTCCTGAACGTGTACCTGTTTCTGCCTTTTGTTACTGGAATTTAATTAATGATATCTTAAAAATCTATAATAATCACCCTGATATTAAAAACCTTATTACAGAGGGTGAAAAGGTCCTCCGGCAACTTTCTCGTCCGCCGTCCAGGACAAAGACCCCATCTCCATGCCCTTCTGTGGTTATTGATCTTGATCCCCCGGTACCCAGTCAAAATAAAAGCCTCCCAGCACCTGATGAAAGTAAAAGCCCTATTCCCCTCCATACAGGTCCCACTGCACTTACTAAAGTTCCCTCCATTGACTCTCCTATTGCTAATTCACATGAGAGTGAAACCCAGCATTCTTTCCCCCCGCCTCTACCCAGTTTTACAAAACCTCCCACAAAACCCCCCCTCTCCTGAAGCACTTCCCGCGGAGGATGAGGCTTTGCTAGAAAAAGAGGCTGCCAAATACCACAATCCTGATTGGTATCCTCCTCCCTTTAATCCCCCTCCCTATATCCATGCTCCCACTCTCCAGCCTGACCCTCTCCTTGACAACCCCTCCATCAGGAGGGCACGCTCAGGAGCCCTTACAGGAATTTCCACCCTCCGCAAGGTCCTTGCTGACCGGAGAGAGCAGCTTCAATTAATGAAAGAAATAGCTGCAGTTACAGAAGAGCTTACATTTTTAGCCTCAATAAAAACCTAAGCCCAATCCCTAAAACTAAAACTAAACCATCCAAATCAAACCCGGTTTTGGCTTTCCTGTTACTCGGAGCCAGGCTCAAACTGGTTAACCCTAACCCCTAGGCTCTTCCTTGTCCAGACTGCCTCCCTACACCACCGCCCTTCCGTTTTGTGCTCCGGTCCTTGACTTGGCCAATAATACTGATTAGACAACTTTCTTTAAAACTGTAAAATGTACCTTAGCCCAGAAAAAAAAAATTCAAAAATTTTTCTCTGAGCGGCGGCTGTAAACTAATCCCGCCTGTTCCGCCCGCACAGCCAATCACGGCACAGAGCCCCTGCTCCACAGATTGGCAAATTCAGTCAGTCCCTAAGCCACAAAGGCCCCTCCTTGGGGGGGTAGTGAGTCTGTGAGTTAAGAATCCAAAAACCAAAAGCGGTTTTTCAAAGGGAAAATTTTCCTTTCACCAAGAATGTATGTTTTAAGTCTGTGCTAACCTTGTTTTCATTAATGTGTGTTAACCCCTAAGTAAAGTTTGTTTTAAGTTTTAAATAAGATTTAGTTAAGCTAAATGTGGTTTTAAAGATCCAGACTCATAGAGTTGGCACACCTTTACCAGAGTAAAATATAGGACAGTTTCGTCCTTCTGATAGCTAATATCAGCATCAATTCATTAGTTAAAAAGATTTTCTCAGATATCTAGGCATGGTAAAATGCCTCTGTAGTCTCTCTCACTCTTGTGAAAATTGTAGATATTAGCAGAACCTCAATATCAACTGCCACTGTTTGTTAATTTAATTCCATCCTTGAACTGACTTTCTAATAACCCAGTCAGTGTAGAGCAGTGGCCTTGCCAGGAAATAAAGGGTTAAACGTGCTATTCCTGGCCTGATAAATTTTTATTCAACAGATGTGATTCAACAAAATTATTTAGTGTAAAATGGTCATCTAAAAGAAATGTTAACAGTAAAAATTTATTTTAACATTTCAGCTTTAAGGTTTATCTTAGCTTTTTAAGTTACCTATCTAAATCAAAGTGAAAGATCAATTAAGTTGTGTACCCACCCTTGTTCATAGCTGCCCTAAGGGTGTGATAGCTTTGTGATAAACAAAGATCCTAACAAACAAAGTTTAACATTTTACTTAAAATCGTTTAAGTGATTAAAAAAAAAAGCTTTTAAAATACTTTCTTAACTAAACAGGCAAAACTGGCTTGGGTTAATAAAAGATAACACAATGGTTATGTTAATTATTTACATGCCAGAGGCTCTTGCACAGGTTTTCCTCTTTATATCTTTCTGCTTTTAAAAATTATCTGGTTTGTTTTAAGACACTGCCAGAGGTTTATTCTTGATAAATTAAGGTAATACATTGTGTTTTTGGTCTGATAAAAGATTTGTTTTGGCAAATCCTGATTTAACAAAATTAATATTTTGAATATTTAAACTATGAGGTTTTATTTTAGCCTTTTAAGTTGCCATATTAGAGTTCTAAGGAACAAAATCTATTAAGAGTTTTATATCTATGCTTACTCATGATAGCCTTGTGATGAGTAAAGATCTTAGTAAACTAAAGGTATAATAGTGTGCTTAAACTGTCTAATCAGTTTAAAATAATGATAAAAAATGGTAAATATTTTATCATGTCAACACATTAGGTATTGACTTTCTATAACATATTGGTATATTCTAATAAAGAGCCTTCTAAAATCACAGAAAAAACCTCAAGTCAATTCTAACCATTAGATCATCAATTAACTTGGTACAAGTTCTCTCCCTATGTAAATAATTATAGGTACATCTGCACATGAAGAACTGACTGCTCATATGGTAAGATTTAAAACTAAACATTTTAAATTATTTATGGGTGTGTGATGACTCCTAAAGTCACTCATATCCTAAAATTTTTCTCATTTTTTTACAAGCCTCTTAAAAATTTTAATGCTAGACCTGCCATAGTGAGAGCACTTTACTGGCTCCTGCATTGTGTAATTAAGATCTTGCTATTCAGACTTTTAAGATTAATCTCCATTGATAAAAGCCAATGCTCTCTGACAGATTGATGTAATTCACCTGCCCATGTTTAGTAAACAAAAAAAAACCTTTTCTCTCAGTTGATATTTTTTCTAAATTTATGTGGGCTACAGCTCAAACAAGAAAAACTAAAACCCTTAAGCTTAATTAATAATAAAAAAGAAGGGTAATGCACCCTCCAGTATTCAGTTAGCTAAAGTGTCAATGAAGTAACATACTAAATATTTTTAATATTTACAAAAATTCAAATTGTCCATTTATTATATCTCATTGACAAAGCCACACACTTTTCCAGTCATAGAGACATATTCTTTTTCTCTTTTTTCAACACTGGATGTCCATGTTTGTTTTCCTTTTATTATGGTGGATGACATTGCTCTTGCAAAATCCACAGAGTCCCTGTTGGCAAGTCCTTACCACAAAGGACACCATGGCAGTATATACTCCAGCTAACCTCACCAGCTTATCCAAGTCTTCTCTTTCTGCTGACCTACCACTGCTGACTTCATCTTTGCATGCTTATTGACTGCTCACTTTTCTCAAAATGTTCCTTGATGTTCAAGGAACCTCACCTTGACTTCTAATGTGTATGCACCTCCTCTGTGTTTTGGTAAACACCATCCTATATTTTCATGTAAATTCTTCTCTACCTGGTCCTTGCCTCCTAGTTTTGCTTGTTCCACAGCTGACCAGAAGAAGAAAATTTCATCAGTTGGCGTTGACCAGACCAGATGTGCTGTGTTTCTTCCCCTGGACATCACATCCACTGACTGCTTCCCTTAGACTTGCTGGTGGCATGCTAGGACACTCTATATATTCCTCCCATAAATTTTCTGACAAATTACAACAGGTTATAGACTCCACCACAAATAGTCTTGAGTAACTACAGAGCCCCTTATGAGACCCTTATTAGTCTTTTGTTAATGGTTACCTTAAGGCCCTTTATTTTTAATAAGATTACTGATTTTATAAAACGGTAGATTGACTCCTTGGCATCAAAACCTTTGCAAATACATTATCACAGACTTGATTTGGCTGATAGAGGCCTGGCTGAACCTGAGGATGACTGACCTCCTTTTCGGATGGCATAAAACTCAGAATTATGCATCAAGACATCCAACCTTGGCAGGGCAAGGACACCAGTAAGGGGTGTAAGGCAAAGCACTGCAGGGGGAGGACCCTATTGTCCGCCTCTGAGTCCCCCGTGAAGCAAACCTGATTTGCATGGAGGTTGGTGTCAGCAACAAAAATTGTTTCCCTAGAAACTGTGGCTCTGCCTCCCCTCCCCAAAAAGACACCAAGAGCCTTATAAGATGCGGGAAGGTTGGTTTTGCACCCAACCCACGGGAGGATTCAGGTCAATACTTCCCTCCTCTGGTTAAGCCCACCAAACCTGCTGTTAGGGTCTCTGCTCCTCACCCACATTGCCTGCCTCAATTTTAAAATTATAACAAAGGGAGGATATGCCAGGAGCCATTTCTCTGCTATACAGATGATAAGCTTTGAGACAACGGAACCCCTCAAGACAAATGTTAATTCCCCCCTGGGCAGGCCATTTCCCCTTAGGTAAACCATTTATCAGTAATCAAGTGAGTCAACACAAGTGAGTCAACACACAGTTTGGTTCCTGCCATTTGTTGCAAGGAACATTCCTCTTTGAAGATTGCTCCCCCTCCTCCTCCTCCAGCACTTCCCCCCTCCTTCCCCAAAGCCTTATAATGTCTGTGCACACAATAAAATTTAGAGCTTGATCAGAAACTTGACTTGCTCTCATTCTTCGCGTCTCTTGTCCCTATCAATTCAGGTCTCATTGGGTTCCTAGCCCCTGCTCACCGCCCTGCTGGCCTGGGCACATCTCCAAATTGGAAGTAGTCTTAGTGATTCTCCAGCCAAGATAAAGGCTGGAGTATTGCATCTCCCTGGTCCAGCCTCTGCCTGTCCTGTATGCAGGGAACTGCACTATGTCTATTTCTTCTTTGATTTCCAGTTTTGGGATAGGAGTCGGTGGACACAATGAGCAAGAGGGAAGTAGATGATTTGGCAGCGGTAGGTTGTGCTGAGAGAGATTTGTAGAGTGAAAAATGATATGGCTCTGAGATGTCTCTCATGACTGTAGCTCAGAAGAGCCAGGTGTATCCACTTTACTACCCTAATCCTGAACTGTGCAGGTCTCTAGCTAAAGAATATTTTCAGACCTCTACAAGTTACATATATATATAGAGAGAGATAGAGAGAGAGAGACACTGATATAGTCATTTTACACAGTGGATTCGATATGACATAAAGACAGTTGATTGCTAAAACCTGGAGATAAACTGTGCATCAGGAAAAGAATTGTCCAAAGGAGTAAAATATCCAAATCCTTAGCTATATGCAGCTCCAACTGTACCGATCGAAAAAGGCTCAAGAAGGAACTCATCCAGAAGACTCCCCATGGACAGGCACCACAAGTTTCCTAGTCTGGCAACACACAGGGAAGCTGCTAGTTCCTATTGCAAGCCTCAGGGCAAAAACCTCTCCCTCTTCAGTGTCTCAGAATTCAAAAACCTCCTCCACTGTGGACATTGATGACAGGATCAAACCTGTCTTTTAGAGATTGTAAGGCAGCAGCTCCCAATCCCCCAGACCCCAGACAGCCCCAGCCTTCACCATAAGCTGTACTACCAGACCTGCCTAATGTGTGTGTGTGTGTGTGTGTGTGTGTCTGTCTGTCTGTCTGTGTCTGTGTGTGCTTAGAGCTCACCTGTAGTAGTCTCAGAGCTTGGGTGACAATGTAGCCAGCCTCAACTTCAACTTACTTACTGAGAACCTAGCTGGTCAGGGCAAGCCAGCTAGCCCCGATTCTGGCTAAGCAAGATTGCATATGCAAAGGGTCTCTCATGTCTAAATCTCATGAGTTTCCTATTCAATCCCAAACCTCACTATATATCATCCAAACACTGCCAACAGGGGAAGCTGGGGAACCCCTTAGAATTCAGGGGCATGAGCCTGTCCAGTCACGTTTGGCTGCCTACTCAGGATCCAGGCTCTCATTCCACCGCTCAGGAAGCAGATTAAAAGCACAGAAAGTACCCAGAAAGAGCTGTGTTTCAACATAGATGGGAACTGTGTTCCACCAAACAATAGTGGATGGACCTGGTCCCTTCCACCTACCCTTTGGGTCCGGGTAAGGCAATTGCTCCTGTGGCCTCACATCCCTGATCATGGTGTCCTGGTGTCCACACATCAAACTCAGAGATATTCCCAGAAGTAGGCATGCATGAGTGTCCCATACAAAGTCTCTCTGCTTGCAAGAAGCAAAAACTCACCGGGCCCTTGCTATGGACAGACAAAAGAAAGATGGATGCCTCCATAGGCTGAATTAGGAGCTTCCAGTGGAGATCACAACCCTGAACCTCACCTGAGGGCCTGGATGCTGCTAATAAAGGCAATTGGAAAGACCTGCTACCACTTGGGCCCTGAGGACATACTCAGGAATCCCTCCAGGAGCAAGCAGGCTGGCAGACCTCCTGACCAGGAATAGCTTTGCTCCTAGTTGGACGGCCCTTCTTGCCAGAGGTGAGAAAATTCCCAAGATACAAGAAAGAACTTCAGGTTTCAAAGGGATTTGAAAACCCAGGAGGCACTTGGAAAAGACATTTCACAGCCATCAAAACACCCTCTTTCTGAACCCTGGAAGCTTCCATTTTGCGTGGAAAATGTGGACACTGGTGTGGCCATCATTACCACAGATCCTTTACATTCGTCTTAATAGAGAGAAAGCACAATGTGTGTGCCAGGGGGATAGAGTTTCACTTCTCTTCTCCTGGGCTCTCATGGAATAAGGACAAGGACGCTGTGCAGGAATGTGAGGAGGACTGCATTTAGGCTGAGTGTCAGCCTCAGGGCCCTGGAGAATGGGAGTCAAGCACAGAGGGCCTGGACAGATGCAGCTGCAGATCGACATATGCCTGGAACCTGCAGCAGCAACGCTGTCTCCGCAGGTCCACTCTGTACTACACCATGTGCAGGAGACTAAATAATCCAAAGGGCAATGAAAGGAAAATTTCAACACCAGGATGACTGAGTTCCCGATGCTTGCACTGATTCCAGTAAGGGCCCAGGGAAGAAGGCACGTAGAGACAGTCAGAGAGACAGAATGACAGAGACAGAAAAGGACTGAAATTCTGGCCCTCTGTTGATCAGGGCCAGAGCACTGAAGACAAACTCTCCATGCACATGCATACTTCTTACAAGTGGCATTGCTATTTTATGATTTGTAGAAAGGCAACACTTAGAACATCTAGGTCTTAGCCACTCTGAGAAGCAACACTTGGCCGCAAGCACACTCACCAAAACTGCCCCCACCTCTCCAAATTGGAAGTAGTCTTAGTGTTGCTCCAGCCAAGATGCAGGCTGGCGTATTGCATCTCCCTGGTCCAGCCTCAGCCTGTCCTGTGTGCAGGGAACTGTACTATGTCTATTTCTTCTTTGCTTTAGTTTTGTGATAGGACTAGGGGGACAAAATGAGCAAGAGGGAAGTAGATGATTTGGCAGCGGTAGTTTGTGCTGAGAGAGATTTGTAGAGTGATAAATGATATGGCTCTGTGAGATATCTCTCATGACTGTGGCTCAGAAGGGCCAGGTGTATCCACATTACTACCCTAATACAGAACTGTGCAGGTCTCTAGCTAAAAAATATTTTCAGACCTCTACAGTAACATATATATATATATATATATATATATATATATATAGAGAGAGAGAGAGAGAGAGAGAGAGAGAGAGAGACACTAATATAGTCATTGTAGTCATTTTCTACAATGGATTCAATATGATATTCAGACAATTGATTGCTAAAACCTGGAGAGAAACTGTGCATTAGGAAAAGAATTGTCCAAAGGAGTAAAATCTCCAAATCATTAGCTATATGCAGCTCCAACGGGACTGATCGAAAAAGTCTAGAGAACGAACTCATCCAGGAGACTGTCCACATGGACAGGCACCACAAGTTTCTTAGTCTGACAACAAACACAGGGCAGCTGATAGTTCCCAGTGCAAGCCTCAGGGCAAAAACCTCTCCCTCTTCAGTGTCTCAGAATTCAAAACCTCCTACACTGTGTTCATTGACGACAGGATCAAACCTGGCTTGTAGAGATTGTAAGGCAGCAGCTCTCATGCCCACAGACCCCAGACAGACCGTGCCTTCACCATATGCTGTACTACCAGACCTGACAGTAATGTGTGTGTGTGTGTGTGTGTGAGTGTGTGTGTGTCTGTCTGTTTGTCTGACTGTGTGTATCTGTGTGTGCTTAGAGCTCACCTGTAGTAGTCTCAGAGCATGGGTGGCAAGGTAGCGAGCCTCACCTGCAACTTATGTACAGAGAACCTAGCTGGTAGGGCAAGACAGCTAGCCCAGATTCTGGCTTAGCAAGAATGCATATGCAAAGGGACACTCATGTCTAAATCTCCTGAGTTCTGTATTCAATCCCATGTCTCACTATCTATCATCCAAACACTGCCAATGTGGGAATCTGGGGAACCCCTCAGAATTCAGGGGCATGAGCCTGTCCAGTCATGTTTGGCTGCCTACTCAGCCTCCAGGCTCTCAGTCCACTACTCACGGCAGCAGATTACAAGCTCAGAAAGTACCCAGAAAGAGCTGTGTTTCAACATAGATGGGAAATGTGTTTGACCAAACAATAGTGGATGAACCCGGTCCCTTACACCTACCCTTTGGGTCCGGCTAAGCCTATTTCTCCTGTGGTCTCACATCCCTGATCATGGTGTCCTGGTGTCCACACATCACACTCAGAGATATTCCCAAAAGTAGGCATGCATGAGTGTCCCATACAAAGTCGCTCTGCTTGCAGGAAGCACAAACACCCAGGGCCCAGCTATGGAGATACAAAAGGAAGATGGATGCCTTAATTGGCTGAATTAGGAGCTTCCAGTGGAGACCAAGCACCGCCCATCACCTGAACACGTGGCTGCTGCTAATAAAGGCAATTTGAAACACCTTTTACACTTGGGCCCGAGGACAGACTCAGGAATCCTCCAGGAGCTACCAGGCAGCAGACCTCCTCACCCCGGGATAGCTGTGCTCCAAGTTGGGTGGCACTTCTGGCCAGAGGTGAGAATATTCCCTAGATACAACAAAGAACTTCAGGTTTCAAAAGGATTTGAAACCCCAGGAGGCACTTGGAAAAGACAATTCACAGCCATCAAAACACCCTCTTTCCGAACCCTGGAAGCTTCCGTTTTGCATGGAAAATCTGGACACTGGTGTGGCCATCAGTACCACAGATCCTTTACATTCGGCCCAATAGAGGGAAAGCACAATGTGTGTGCCAGGGTCGTAGAGTTTCACTTCTCTTGACCTAGGCTCTCATGGAATAAGGACAAGGATGTGGTGCAGGAAATTGAGGAGGGCTGCATTTAGGCTGAGTGTCAGCTACAGGCCCCTGGAGAATGGTAATCAAGCACAGAGTGCCTGGATAGCTGCAGCTGGAGATGGACATATGCCTGTTACCTGCAGCAGAAACGCTGCTTCCTAAGTTCTCCTCTGTACTACGCCATAAGCACGAGAGTAACTAAACCAAAAGGCAAAGAAAGGAAAATTTCAACACCAGGAAACCGAGTTCACGATGCATGCACTTACTTCCACTAAGGTTACAGGGAAGAAGGCACGCACAGACAGTCAGAGAGAGAGGATAGACAGTGACTGAAAAGGACAAATTCTGGCCCTGTGTTGATCAGTGCCAGAGCACTGAAGACAAACCCTCCATTCCCATTCATACTTCTTACAAGTGGCATTGTTATTTTATGTTTGTGAGGAAAGGTTACATTTAGAACATCTAGGTCTTATCCCATGCTGAGAATCAACACTTGGCCTGCAGCCCACTCTCCAAAACTGCCCTTGCCTCTACAAATTGGAAGTAATTTTAGTGATCCTCCTGCCAAATGCAGGATGGCGTATTTCATCTCAGCGGTCCAGCCTCAGCCTGTCCTGTGTGCAGGGAACTGAACTATGTCTATTTCTTCTTTGATTTACAGTTTTGGGATAGGACTCGGTGGACAAAAAAGCAAGAGTGAAGCTGATGATTTGGCAGCTGTATTTTGTGCTGAGAGAGATTTGTGGAGTGGCAGAGGTAAAAGAATGGCTCTTTGAGATGTGTCTCATGACTGTGGCTCAGAAGGGCCAGGTGTATTCGCATTACGACCCAAATCCAGAGTTGTGCAGGGCTCTCGCTAAAATATATTTTCAGACCTCTACATTATGTGTATATATATATATATATATATATATATATATATATATAGAGAGAGAGAGAGAGAGAGAGAGAGAGAGAGCAAGACACTGATGTAGTCATTTTCTACAATGGATGTGATATGACATTCAGACAATTGATTGCTAAAACCTGGAGAGAAACTGCATCAGGAAAAGAATTGTCCAAAGGAGTAAAATCTCCAAATCATTAGCTATATGCAGCTCCAATGGGACCTAGCAAAAAAAGCTTGAGAAGAAACTCATCCAGGAGACTCTCCACATGAACAGGCACCACAAGTTTCCTAGTCTGGCAACACACACAGGGCAGCTGCTCATTCCCAGTGCAAGCCTCAGGGCAAAAACCTCTCCCTCTTCAGTCTTTACATCTGAAAAGAAGAAAATTGACCAAGGGCCAAGGAGAGATACAATGGTGTCAATATTGAGCTGTAAAACAGAATGTGCCAACTGTTTTGCACAAAATCACCTGTGTCACAGTGATTCTGTTGTTCTCTCTCTCCCTCCCTCACACACACAAGCACACACAAACACACACTCTCACAGTTACACACACGCACACATCCACAGAGGCACAGGCACAAATGGTGTTATACACATGAACACTGCACAGCTTCTGCAAGGCAGGGCCCTGGGTGAACCCTGCTTCGAACTTCCTGGAAGCACGCCCAGCCTTTTAAGGCCAGCTCTGAGCTCCCATTGTCGGGCTTACTTAAGAAGGACAGAGACAGGGCACCAGCCATGCTCGAATTAGCCAGAGGCCTAGGCCACGCCCAGAACCCCTGCCCGCAATATCATTGGCCAGTGTGCTAGGACTCGCCCAGGAGTGTCAATGCCCATAGTCACTGATTGGTCAGCAACCTTGAGCACCGCCCACACGGCCCTGCAGCACGCTCATTGGGCAGCCTGTGGAAGGCCCGCCCACCAGCCACTTATCCTGGAAAGAGTGAGAATTCAAAAACCTCCTACACTGTGTTCATTGATGACAGGTTCAAAGCTGGATTGTAGAGATTGTAAGAAGCAGCTCTCATGCCCACAGACCCCAGACAGCCCCAGCCTTCATCATATGCTATACTATCAGACATGACAATAATGTGTGTGTGTGTGTGTGTGTCTGTCTGTCTGTCTGTGTCAGTGTGTGCTCAGAGCTCACCTATAGTAGTCTCAGAGCATGGGTGGCCAGGTAGCCAGCCTCACCTTCAACTTATGTACAGAGAACCAAGCTGGTCAGGGTTAGCCAGCTAGCCCAGATTCTGGCTAAGCAAGAATGCATACACAAAGGGACACTCATGTCTAAATCTCCTTTGTACCCTATTCAATCCCATGCCTCACTATCTATCATCCAAACACTGTCAACGGGGGAGCTGGGGAACCCCTTAAAATTCAGGGGCATGAGCCTGTCCAGTCATGTTTGGCTGCCTACTCAGCCTCCAGACTCTCAGTCCACTGCTCAGGGCAGCAGATTAGAAGCATAGAAAGAACCCAGAAATAGCTGTGTTTCTACATAGACAGGAACTGTGTTCGACCAAACAATAGTGGATGAACCCTATCCCTCATACCTACCCTTTGGTTCTGGCTAAGGCAATTGCTCCTGTGGCCTCACATCCCTGATCATGGTGTCCTGGTGTCCACACATCACACTCAGAGAGATTCCCAGAAGTAGGCATGCATGAGTGTCCCATACAAAGTCTCTCTGCTTGCAGGAAGCACAAACTCCCTGGGCCCTTGCTATTGAGAGACAAAAGGAAGATGGATGCCTCCATTGGCTGAACTAGGAGCTTCCAGTGGAGATCACAGCCCCGCAACTCACCTGAGGGTCTGGCTGCTGCTAATAAATGCAATTGGAAACACCTGTTACCACTTGGTAACAGGGCCTGAGGACATACTCAGGAATCCCTCCAGGAGCTAGCAGGCTGGCAGACCTCCTGACCCCGGGATAGCTGTGCTCCTAGTTGGGAGGGCCTTCAGGCCAGAGGTAAGAATATTCCCTAGATAAAAGAAAGAACTTCAGGTTTCACAAGGATTTGAAACCCCAGGAGGTACTTGGAAAAGAGATTTCACAGCCATCAAAACACTCTTTCTGTACCCTGGAAGCTTCTGTTTTGCATGGAAAATATGGACACTGGTGTGGCCATCAGTACCACAGATCCTTTACATTCGGCCCAATAGAGGGAAAGCACAATGTGTGTGCCAAGGTGGTAGAGTTTCACTTCTCTTGACCTGGGCTCTCATGGAATAAGGACAATGATGTGGTGCAGGAAATTGAGGAGGGCTGTATTTAGGATGAGTGTCTGCCACAGGACCCTGGAGAATGGGAGTCAAGCACAGAGGGCCTGGACAGCTGCAGCTGCATATGGACATATGCCTGTTACCTGCAGCAGGAATGCTGTCTCCTCACTTCCACTTTGTACTACGCCATATGCACGAGAATAAGTGATCCAAAGGGCAAATAAAGGAAAATTTCAACACCAGGATGACCGAGTTCACGATGCATGCACTGAATTTCACAAAGGGTCCAGGGAAGAAGGCACACAGAGACAGTCAGAGAGACAGAATGACAGTGACTGAAAAGGAAAGAAATTCTGGCCCTGTGTTGATCAGTGCCAGAGCACTGAAGACAAGTCATCCATGCCCATGCATACTTCTTACAAGTGGCATTGTTATTTTATCTTTGTGAGGAAAGGTTACACTCAGAACACTTAGGTCTTAGCCCACTCTGAGAAGAAACACTTGGCCTGCATCCCACTCTCCAAAAAAGTCCATGCCTCTCCGAATTTGAAGTAGTTTTAGTGATGCTCCAGCCAAATGCAGGCTGGCGTATTTCATCTCCCTGATCCAGCCTCAGCCTTCCTGTGTGCAGGGAACTGCACTATATTTATTTTTTCTTTGATTTACAGTTTTGGGATAGGACTCGGCGGATAGAAAGAGTAAGAGGGAAGTAGATGTTTTGGCAGCGGGAGTTTGTGCTGAGAGAGATTTGTAGAGTGATAAACGATATAGCTCTGTGAGATGTCTCTCAAGACTGTGGCACAGAAGGGCCAAGTATATCCACTTTACTACCCTAATCCAGAGCTGTGCAAGTCTCTAGCTAAAAAATATTTCAGACCTCTACATGTTACACACACACACACACACACACACACACACACACACATATATATATATATATATGTATATATATATATAGAGAGAGAAAGAGAGACACTGATGTAGTCATTTTCTACAATTGGTTCGATATGACATTCAACAACTGATTGCTAAAAGCTGAAGGGAAACTGTGCATCAGGCAAAGAATTGTCCAATGGAGTAAAATCTCCAAATCATTAGCTATATGTAGCTCCAATGGGTCCGATCGAAAAAGGCTCGATTACGAACTCATCCAGGAGACTCTCCACATCAACAGGCACCACAAGTTTCCTAGTCTGGCAACACACACAGGGTAGCTTCTATTTCCCAGTGCAGGACTCAGGGTAAAAAAATCTCCCTCTTCAGTGTCTCAGAATTCAAAAACCTCCTACACTGTGTTCATTGATGAAAGGTTCAAACCTGGCTTGTAGAGATTGTAAGGCAGCAGCTCTCATTCCCAGAGAACCCAGACAGCCAAAGCCTTCACCGTATTCTATACTACCAGACCTGACAGTAATGTGTGTCTGTTTGTCTGTCTGACTGTGTGTGTCTGTGTGTGCTCAGAGCTCACCTGTAATAGTCTCAGAACATGGGTGTCAAGGTATCCAGCCTCACCTTCAACTTATGTATGGGGGATCTCCCCACCCCACAGGAAAGAACAGATGTCTAGGGCACTCTACGTCAATTTCAACCTTGCTGTCCATGGTCCACAAATCCCAGAGTTCTCCTCATTCCACAGAATCACTACACTCAACTATGGGCTATGCTGCAACCTTGTGCACACACAGCAGAATGCAGCTGAGCTCCCCCATGCCACTCCTCTTTGAGTCTACACAGAAAATTACACAGAGCATGGGAATAGCAAAGGAAAGAACCCATATGAGGACCACCTGGGAAAATGCACAACAGTGTCCAGAATATCCAATGTGTCATTCATATTTGAAAAACCACGTGTGCAGTGGAAACTTCCTTTGTCATAGCACAACCCAGTTCCTAAGAATCTGCGTCAGGAATAAAGAAACAACAGCGGTAATCATAACTGAAACACACTTATGTAAACTTACACATACACACACCCTCCCACAGAGACACACACTTTTCCCTGCTCCAATATTGTGACCAATTATTTATGAATAAGGAGGCTGTTATAAATGTGGTAATTCTGCAATGAGATCAGATAAAAAGGTCGACAATTCTAAAAATGACTGATATATATATATATATATATGTACATATATGTAACTGTATCTTTATTATAGACTCTGAGGGATACTGGCATGGCTATGAGGAGACAGAGTATGGCTTGTTCCAGAGAGACTTACAAAGCTGAGGATCCAGAAACGTAGGTGAAATCACCAAAAAAAAGCCAGAGATCAGCAGTGTCCTGGTGATTCCCTTTGTATATCTGGCCCTGTCAGTAAAATAATGTATAAGTAAAATATTAATGAGTGCTGACAGAGTGAGTGAGAGCCTGTGCGAGTCAGAGACAGAGGAGGCAAGAAGAAAAATAGAAGAGTGTTAATTCTGATAATGATCAATTACATAGGTCGACAATTCTAAAAATAACATATATATGTATATATATATAAATATATATATATATATGTTTATTATAAAGTCTGAGAGATACTGCCATGGATATGAGGATACAGAATATGGCTTGTGTCAGAGAGACTTACAAAGCGGAGGCTCCAATAGCCTAGGTTAAATCACCAACACAAAAAGCCAGAGCTCAGCAGTGCTCTGGTAACTCTCTTTGTATATCTGGGCCTGTTAATAAAATAAGGATATAAGTAAAATATTACTGAGTGCAGACAGAGTGAGTGAGAGCCTGTGAGAGTCAGAGACAGAGAAGAAGAGAAAAGAAATAGATGAGTTGGAAAGTGACCAGAAGTCAAAAACCTCCTACACTGTGTTCATTGATGACAGGTTCAAACCTGGCTTGTGGAGATTGTAAGGCAGCATCTCTCATGCCCACAGACCCCATACAGCCCCATCCTTCACCATATGCTGTACTACCAGACCTGACATTAATGTGTGTGTGAGTGTGTGTCTGTCTGTCTGTCTGCTTGTGTCTGTGTGTGCTCAGAGCTCACCTATAGTAGTCTCAGACCATTGGTGTCAAGGTAGACAGCCTCACCTGCAACTTATGTACAGAGAACCTAGCTGGACAGGGCAAGCCAGCTAGCCCAGATTCTGGCTAAGCAATAATGCATATGCAAATGGACTCTCATGTCTCCCTCTCCTGGGTTTCCGATTCAATCCCATGCCTCACTATCATCCAAAAACTGACAACGGGGTAAGCGGGGGTACCCCTCAGAATTCAGGGCCATGAGCCTGTCCAGTAAGGTTTGGCTGCCCACTCAGCCTCCTTCATCTCACTGATGCATTCATTTTCTACAAAGTATTCGATATGACATTCAGACAATTTATTGCTAAAACCTCGAGAGAAACTGTGAATTAGGGAAAGAATTGTCCAAAGGAGTAAATACTCCAAATCATTAGCTATATGCAGCTCCATCAGGACCAATCGGAAAAAGGCTCGAAAAGGAACTCATTAAGGAGACTCTCCACATGGACAGGCACCACAAGTTTCCTAGTCTCAGAGCATGGGTGGCAAGGTAGCCAGCCTCACCCGCAACTTATGTACAGAGAACCTAGCTGGTCAGGGAAAGCCAGCTATCCCAGATTCTGGCTAGGCCAGAATGCATATGCAAAGGGACTCACATGTCTTAATCTCCTGATTTCCCAATTCAATCCCATGCCTCACTATCTATCATCCAGAGGAAGCTGGTGACCACACATCACACTCAGAGAGATTCCCAGAAGTAGGCATGCATGAGTGTCCCCTACAAAGTCTCTCTGCTTGCAGGAAGCACAAAATCCTCAGGCGCTCGCAATGGGCAGACAAAAGAAAGATGGATGCCTCCATTGGCTGAATTCGGAGCTTCCAGTGGAGATCACATCCCCGCCCCTCCACTGAGAGCCTGGCTGCTGCTAATAGGAGCAACTGGAAACACCTGTTACCACTTGGGCCCTGAGGACATACTCGGGAATCCCTCCAGGAGCTAGCAGGCTGGCAGACCTCCTGACCCCGGGATAGATGTGCTCCTTGTTGGGCGACCCTTCTGGCCAGAGGTGAGAATATTCCCTAGATACAAGAAAGAACTTCAGGTTTCAAAAGGAATTGAAAACCCCATGAGGCACTTGGAAAAGACATTTCACAGCCATCAAAACACCCCCTTTCAGAACCCTGGAAGCTTCCGTTTTGCATGGAAAATCTGGACACTGGTGTGGCCATCAGTACCACAGATCCTTTACATTCGGCCCAATAGAGGGAAAGCACAATGTGTGTGCCAGGGGCATAGAGTTTCACTTCTCTTCACCTGGGCTCTCATGGAATAAGTACAAGGACGCTGTGCAGGAAGGTGAGGAGGGCTGCATTTAGGCTGAGTGTCAGCCACAGGGCCCTGGAGAATGGGAGTCAAGCACAGAGGGCCTGGACAGCTGAAGCTGCAGATGGACATATGCCTGGAACCTGCAGCAGCAACGCTGTCTCAGCAGTTCCACTCTGTACTACACCAAGTGCAGGAGACTAAATAATCCAAAGGACAAAGAAAGGAAAATTTCAACACCAGGATGACTGAGGTCACGATGCATGCACTGACTTCCAGTAAGGGCACAGGGAAGGAGGCACGTAGAGACAGTCAGAGAGACAGAATGACAGAGACAGAAAAGGACTGAAATTCTGGCCCTTTGTTGATCAGTGCCAGAGCACTGAAAACAAACCCTCCATGCCCATGCATACTTCTTACAAGTGGCATTGCTATTTTATGTTTTTGAGGAAAGGTAACACTTAGAACATCTATGTCTTAGCCACTCTGAGAAGCAACACTTGACCGGCAGCCCACTCTCCAAAACTGCCCCCGCCTCTCCAAATTGGAAGTAGTCTTAGTGATGCTCCTGCCAAGATGCAGGCACGCGTATTGCATATCCCTGGTCAAGACTCAGCCTGTCCTGTGTGCAGGGAACTCCACTATATCTATTTCTTCTTTGATTTACAGTTTTGGAATAGGACTAGTGGACAAAATGAGCAAGAGGGATGTAGATGATTTGGCAGCGGTAGTTTGTGCTGAGATTGATTTGTAGAGTGATAAATGATATGGCTCTGTGAGATGTCTCTTATGATTGTGGCTCAGAAGGGCCAGGTGTATCCACTTTACTACCCTAATACAGAACTCTGCAGGTCTCTAGCTAAAAAAAATATTTTCAGACCTCTACAAGTTACATATATATAGAGATAGAGAGATAGAGAGAGACACTGATATAGTCATGTTCTACAATGGATTCGATATGACATTCAGACAATTGATTGCTAAAACCTGGAGAGAAACTGTGCATCAGGAAAAGAATTGTCCAAAGGAGTAAAATCTCCAAATCATCAGCTACATGCAGCTCCAAAGGGACCGATCTAAAAAGGCTCGAGAAGGAACTCATCCAGGATACTCTCCACATGCACAGACACCACAAGTTTCCTAGTCTGGCAACACACACAGGGCAGCTGCTAGTTCCTTGTGCAAGCCTTAGGGCAAAACTTCTCCCTCTTCAGTGTCTTTACATCTGAAAAGAAAAATAGTGTCCAAGGGCCAAGGAGAGCTACAATGGTGTCAATATTGAGCTGTAAATCAGAATGTGCCAAGTGTTTTGCACAAAATCTCCTGTGCCACAGTGATTCTGTTTTTCTCTTTCTCTCCCTACCACACACATACACACACACACACAAACACAAACACACACTCTCACAGTCACACACGCACACATCCACTGAGGCACAGGCACAAAAAGAGTTATACACATGCGCAATGGACTGCTTCTGCAAGGCAGGGCTCTGGGCTGAAACCTGCTTAGCACATCCTGAAAGCACGCCCAGCCTTTTAAGGCCAGCTCAGAGCTCCCATTGGCGGGCTTCCTTCAGAAGGCTGTTCTCTGACTTCCGCCCTCGCAACTTCACCTCTGTTCTCATTGGCCAGCTCTTGGTCCATGCCCCTTATGGTGATGTTCTTCTCTAATTGGCCAGCAGTCTCTATGAATACACACTGGGCACTCCCCTCAGGCTCAGAGGGCACGGTCTCTTAGACCCACCCCCGAGGACTGTCTGCTGTCCTCTGAAGGCCCTGTTTCTGCCAACACGACCCAACAGCTCCTGTCTGGACCCATCCTTAAGACACTGCCTGCTTGAGCTACGCTGGCCATGCTCTTGGGGCACACCCATAAACACTGTGTCCACTCTCGTAGCCCAGTGCCTCAGGGCACTTGCCCCATGGAGCCTTAGTCCCACACTGTTGCTGCCCTCTTGTGGACACCCAGCAGAATGCAGCTGAGCACAGGGATTCACAAGCTCCCAGTAGAGTCATCCCAGACAAAGAGAGAAAACCCTTCCACTTGCAAAGCCAAATGGGGGATCCCCCCACCCCACAGGAAACAACTGATGTCTAGGGCACTCTACGTCAACTTCAACCTTGCTGTCCATGGTCCACAAATCCCAGAGTTCTCCTCATTCCACAGAATCACCACACTCAACTATGGGCTATGCTGCAACCTTGTGGACACACAGCAGAATGCAGCTGAGCTCCAGCATGCCACTAATCAATGAGTCTACACGGAAAATTACAAAGAGCATGGGAATAGCAAAGGAAAGAACCCATCTGAGGACCACCTGGGAAAATGCACAACAGTGTCCAGAATATCCAATGTGCCATTCATATTTGAAAAACCACGTGTGCAATGGAAACTTCCTTTGTCATAGCACAACCCAGTTCCTAAGAATCTGCGTCAGGAATAAAGAAACAACAGCGGTAATCATAACTGAAACACACTTATGTACACTTACAAACACACACACACACACCCTCCCACAGAGACGCACACACTTTTCCCTGCTCCAACAATGTGACCAATTATTTATGAATAAGGAGGCTGTTATAAATGTGGTAATTCTGCATTAAGATCAGATAAAAAGGTCAACAATTCTAAAAATGACTGATATATATATATGTATATATATGTACATATATGTAAGTGTATCTTTATTATAGACTCTGAGGGATACTGGCCTGGCTATGAGGAGACAGAGTATGGCTTGTTCCAGAGAGACTTACAAAGCTGAGGATCCAGAAACGTAGGTGAAATCACCAAAAAAACAGCCAGAGATCAGCAGTGTCCTGGTGATTCCCTTTGTATATCTGGGCCTGTCAGTAAAATAATGTATAAATAAAATATTAATGAGTGCTGACAGAGTGAGTGAGGCCTGTGAGAGTCAGAGACAGGGGAGGCAAGAAGAGAAATAGAAGAGTGTTAATTCTGATAATGATCAATTACATAGGTCGACAATTCTAAAAATAACATATATATGTATATATGTATATATATATATATATATATATAAATATATATATATATATATGTTTATTATACAGTCTGAGAGATACTGCCATGGATATGAGGATACAGAATATGGCTTGTGTCAGAGAGACTTACAAAGGGGAGTCTCCAGTAGCCTAGGTGAAATTACCAACACAACAATCCAGAGCTCAGCAGTGCTCTGGCAACTCTCTTTGTATATCTGGACCTGTCAATAAAATAAGAATATAAGTAAAATATTACTGAGTGCAGACAGAGTGAGTGAGAGCCTGTGAGAGTCAGATACAGAGAAGGAGAGAAAAGAAATAGATGAGTTGGAAAGTGACCAGAAGTCAAAAACCTCCTACACTGTGTTCATTGCTGACAGGTTCAAACCTGGCTTGTGGCGATTGTAAGGCAGCATCTCTCATGCCCACAGACCCCATACAGCCCCATCCTTCACCATATGCTGTACTACCAGACCTGACATTAATGTGTGTGTGAGTGTGTGTCTGTCTGTCTGCGTGAGTCTGTGTGTGCTCAGAGCTCACCTATAGTAGTCTCTGACCATTGGTGTCAAGGTAGACAGCCTCACCTGCAACTTATGTACAGAGAACCTAGCTGGACAGGGCAAGCCAGCTAGCCCAGATTCTGGCTAAGCAATAATGCATATGCAAATGGACTCTCATGTCTCCCTCTCCTGAGTTCCCAATTCAATCCCATGCCTCACTATCATCCAAAAACTGACAACGGGTTAAGCGGGGCACCCCTCAGAATTCAGGGGCATGAGCCTGTCCAGTAAGGTTTGGCTGCCCACTCAGCCTCCTTCATCTCACTGATGCATTCATTTTCTACAAAGGATTCGATATGACATTCAGACAATTTATTGCTAAAACCTCGAGAGAAACTGTGCATCAGGGAAAGAATTGTCCAAAGGAGTAAATACTCCAGATCATTACCTATGTGCAACTCCGTCAGGACCAATCGAAAAAGGCTCGAAAAGGAACTCATCCAGGAGACTCTCCACATGGATAGGCACCACAAGTTTCGTAGTCTCAGAGAATGGGTGGCAAGCTAGCCAGCCTCACCTGCTTCTTATGTACAGAGAACCTAGCTGGTCAGGGCAAGCCAGCTAGCCCAGATTCTGGCTAGGCCAGAATGCATATACAAAGGGACTCTCATGTCTTAATCTCCTGAGTTCCCAATACAATCCCATGCCTCACTAACTATCATCAAGGGGAAGCTGTTGTCCACACATCAAACTCAGAGAGATTCCCAGAAGTAGGCATGCATGAGTGTCCCATACAAAGTCGCTCTGCTTGCAGGAAGCACAAACTCCCAGGGCCCTTGCTATGGAGAGACCAAAGGAAGATGGATGCCTCCATTGGCTGAATTAGGAGCTTCCAGTGGAGATCATGGCCCCGCCAATCACCTGAGGGCCTGGCTGCTGCTAATAAAGGCAATTGCAAACACCTGTTACCACTTGGGGCCTGAGAACATACTCAGGAATCCCTCCAGGAGCTAGCAGGCTAGCAGACCTCCTGACCCCGGGATAGCTGTGCTCCTAGTTGGGAGGGACTTCGGGCCAGAGGTGAGAATATTCCCTAGATAAAAGAAAGAACTTCAGGTTAAAAAAGGATTTGAAACCTCTGGAGGCACTTGGAAAAGACATTTCACAGCCATCAAAACACCCTCTTTCTGAAAGATGTAGTCTTAGTGATGCTCTAGCCAAGATGCAGGCTGGCGTATTGCATCTCCCTGGTCCAGACTCAGCCTGTCCTGTGTTCAGGGAATTGCACTATGTCTATTTCTTCTTTGATTTTCAGTTTTGGGATAGGACTTGGTGGACAAAATGAGCAAGAGGGAAGTAGATGATTTGGCAGTGGTAGTTTGTGCTGAGAGAGATTTGTAGAGTGATAAAAGATATCGCTCTGTGAGATGTCTCTCATGACTGTGGCTCTGAAGGGCCAGGTGTATCCATCTTACTACCCTAAAACAGAGCTGTGCTGTTCTCTAGCTAAAAATATTTTCAGATCTCTACAAGTTACATATATATATATATATATATATATATATATATATATATATATATATATATATATGGAGAGAGAGAGAGACACTGATATAGTTATTTTTAACAATGGATTCGATATGACATAAAGACAATTGATTGCTAAAACCTGGAGATAAACTGTGCATCAGGAAAAGAATTGTCCAAAGGAGTAAAATCTCCAAATCATTAGCTATATGCAGATCCAATGGGACCAATGGAAAAAGGCTCGAGAAGGAAGTCATCCAGGAGACTCTCCACATGCACAGGCACCACAAATTTCCTAGTCTCGCAACACACACAGGACAGCTGCCAGTTCCCAGTGCCAGATTCAGGGCAAAAACTTCTCCCTCTTCAGTGTCTCAGAATACAAAAATCTCCTACACTGTGTTCATTGATGACAGGATCAACCCTGGCTTGTAGAGATTGTAAGGCAGCAGCTCTCATGACCACAGACCCCAGACAGCCCCAGCCTTCACCATATGCTGTACTACCACACCTGACAGTAATGTGTGTGTGTGTGTGTGTGTGTGTGTGTGAGTGTGTGTGTCTGTCTGTTTGTCTGACTGTGTGTGTCTGTGTGTGCTTAGAGCTCACCTGTAGTAGTCTCAGAGCATGGGTGGCAAGGTAGCCAGCCTCACCTGCAACTTATGTACAGAGAACCTAGCTGGTCAGGGCAAGCCAGCAAGCCCAGATTCTGGCTAAGCAAGAATGCATATGCAAAGGGACTCTCATGTCTAAATCTCCTGATTTCCCTATTCAATCCCATGCCTCACTATCTATCATCCAAAAACTGGCAATGGGGGAAGCTGGGGAACCCTTCAGAATTCAGGGGCATGAGCCTGTCCAGTCACATTTGGCTGCCTACTTAACCTCCAGGCTCTCAATCCACTGCTGCTCAGGGCAGCAGATTCCAAGCACAGAAAGTACCCAGAAAGAGCTGTGTTGCAACATAGATGGGAACTGTGTTTGACCAAACAATAGTGGATGAACCCGGTTTCTTACACCTACCCTTTGGGTCCGGCTAAGTCAATTGCTCCTTGTGGCCTTACATCCCTGATCATGGTCTCCTGGTGTCCACACATCACACTCATAGAGATTCCCAGAAGTAGGCATGCATGAGTGTCCCATACAAAGTCTCTCTGCTTGCAGGAAGCACAAACTCCCCGGGCCCTTGCTATGGACAGACAAAAGAAAGACGGAAGCCTCCATTGGCTGAATTTGGTGATTCCAGTGGAGATCACAGCCCCGAACCGCACCTGAGGGCCTGAATGCTACTAATAAAGGCAATTGGAAACACCTGTTACCACTTGGGCCCTGAGGACATACTCAGGAATCCCTCCAGGAACTAGCAGGCTGGCAGACCTCCTGACCGCGGGATAGCTGTGCTCCTAGTTGGGTGGCCCTTCTGGCCAGACGTGAGAATATTCCCTAGATACAAGAAAGAACTTCAGGTTTCAAAACCCCATGAGGCACTTGGAAAAGACATTTCACAGCCATTCAAAACACCCACTTTCAGAACCCTGGAAGCTTCCGTTTTGCATGGAAAATCTGGACACTGGTGTGGCCATCAGTACCACAGATCCTTTATATTCGGCTTAATAGAAGGAAAGCACAATGTGTCTGCCAGGGGGATAGAGTTTCACTTCTCTTCACCTGGTCTCTCATGGAATTAGGACAAGGACGCTTTGCAGGAAGGTGAGGAGGGCTGCATTTAGGCTGAGTGTCAGCCTCAGGGCCCTGGAGAATGGGAGTCAAGCACAGAGGGCCTGGACAGCTGCAGTTGCAGATGGACATATGCTTGGAACCTGCAGCAGCAATGCTGTCTCAGCAGTTCCCCTCTGTACTACACCAAGTGCAGGAGACTAGGTAATCCAAAGGACAAAGAATGGAAAATTTCAACACCTGGATGACTGAGTTCACGATGCATGCACTGACTTCCAGTAAGGGCCCAGGAAAGAAGGCACGTAGAGACAGAGAGACAGAATGACAGAGACAGAAAAGGACTGAAATTCTGGCCCTTTGTTGATGAGTGCCCGAGCACTGAAGAGAAACCCTCCAAGCCCATGCATACTTCTTACAAGTGGCATTGTTATTATATGTTTATCAGGAAAGCTTACACTTAGAACATCTAGGACTTAACCACTCTGAGAAGCAACACTTGGCCGGCAGCCCTCTCTCGAAAATTGCCCCCGCCTCTCCAAATTGGATGTAGTCTTGGTGATGCTCTAGCCAAGATGCAGGCTGGCGTTATTGCATCTCCCTGGTCCAGACTCAGCCTGTCCTGTGTGCAGGGAATTGCACTATGTCTATTTCTTCTTTGATTTTCAGTTTTGGGATAGGACTCGGTGGACAAAATGAGCAAGAGGGAAGTAGATGATTTGGCAGTGGTAGTTTGTGCTAAGAGAGATTTGTAGAGTGATAAATGATATCGTTCTGTGAGATGTCTCTCATGACTGTGCCTCTGAAGGACCAGGTGTATCCACCTTACTACCCTAATACAGAGCTGTGCTGATCTCTAGCTAAAATATTTTTAGACCTCTACAAGTTACATATATATATATATATATATATATATATATATATATATATATAGAGAGAGAGAGAGAGAGAGAGAGACAGTGATATAGTTATTTTTAACAATGGATTCGATATGACATAAAAACAATTGATTGCTATAACCTCTAGAGAAACTGTGTATCAGGAAAAGAATTGTCCAAAGGAGTAAAATCTCCAAATCATTAGCTATATGCAGATCCAATGGGACCAATCTAAAAAGGCTCGAGAAGGAAGTCATCCAGGAGACTCTCCACATGCACATGCCTCACTATCTATCATCCATAAACTGGCAACGGGGGAATCTGGGGAAACCTTCAGAATTCAGGGGCATGAGCCTGTCCAGTCACGTTTGGCTGCCTACTTAGCCTCCAGGCTCTCAGTCCACTGCTCAGGGCAGCAGATTCCAAGCCCAGAAAGTACCCAGAAAGAGCTGTGTTTCAACATAGATGGGAACTGTGTTTGACCAAACAATAGTGGATGAACCCGGTCCCTTACACCTACCCTTTGGGTCTGGCTAAGGCAATTGCTCCTGTGGCCTTACATCCCTGATCATGATGTCCTGGTGTCCACACATCACACTCAGAGAGATTCCCAGAAGTAGGCATGCATGAGTGTCCCATACAAAGTCTCTCTGCTTGCAGGAAGCACAAAATCCCCGGGCTCTTGCTATGGACAGACAAAAGAAAGACGGAAGCCTCCATTGGCTGAATTTGGTGCTTCCAGTGGAGATCACAGCCCCGAACCTCACCTGAGGGCCTGGATGCTGCTAATAAAGGCAATTGGAAACACCTGTTACCACTTGGGCAAGCCAGCTAGACCAGATTCTGGCTAAGCAAAAATGCACATGCAAAGGGACTCTCATATCTCCCTCTCCTGAGTTCCCGATTCAATCTCATGACTCACTATCATCCAAACACTGTCAAAGGGCTAAGCTTGGGCACCCCTCACAATTCAAAAGCAGGAGCCTGTACAGTCCTGTATGGCTGCCTACTCAGCCTCCAGAATCTCAGTCCACTGCTCAGGGCAGCAGATTAAAAGCCGAGAATGAACCCAGAAAGAGCTGTGTTTTAACATAGATGGGAACTATGTTTGACCAAACAATATTGGATGAACCCGGCCCCTTACACCTACCATTTTGGTCCAGCTAAAGGAATTGCTCCTGTGGCCTCACAATCCCTAATCATCGTGTCCTGGTGTCCACACATCACACTCATAGAGATTCCCAGAAGTAGGCATGCATGAGTGTCACATACAAAGTCGCTATGCTTGCAGGAAGCAAAAAATCCCTATGCCCTTGCTATGGAGAGACAAAAGGAAGTTGGATGCCTCCATTGGCTGAATTAGGAGTTTCCAGTGGAGATCACATCCCCGCCCCTCACTTGAGGGCCTGGCTGCTGCTAATAAGGCAATTGGAAACACCTGTTACCACTTGGGGCCTAAGGACATACTCAGGAATCCCTCCAGGATCTAGCAGGCTGGCAGACCTCCTGACCCCAGGATAGCTGTGCTTCTAGTTGGGTGGGCCTTCGGTCCAGAGGTGAGAATATTCCCTAGATACAAGAAAGAACTTCAGGTTTCAAAAGGATTTGAAACCCCAGGAGGCGCTTGGAGAAGACATTTCACAGCCTTCAAAACATACTCTTTCTGAACCCTGGAAGCTTCCGTTTTCCATGGAAAATCTGGACACTGGTGTGGCCATAAGTACCACAGAACTTTACATTCGGCCCAATAGAGGGAAAGCACAATGCATGTGCCAAGGTAGTAGAGTTTCACTTCTCTTGACCTGGGCTCTCATGGAATAAGGACAAGGATGTGGTGGAGGAAATTGAGGAGGGCTGCATTTAGACTGAGTGTCAACCACAGGGCCCTGGAGAATGGGAGTCAAGCACAGAGGGCCTGGACAGCTGCAGCTGGAGATGGACATATGCCTGTTATCCACAGCAGGAACGCTGTCTCCTAAGTTCTCCTCTATACTATGCCATATGCAAGAGACTAACTAATCCAAAAGGCAAAGAAAGGAAAATTTCAACACCAGCAAGACCAAGTTCATGATGCATTCACTGACTTCCATGAAGGGTCCAGGGAAGAAGCCACGTAGAGACAGTCAGAGAGACAGAATGACAGTAACTGAAAAGGACAAATTCTGGCCCTGTGTTGATCAGTGCCAGAGCACTGAATACAAAACCTCCATGCCCATGCATACTTCTTACAAGTGGCATTGTGATTTTATGTTTGTGAGGAAAGGTTACACTTAGAACATCTAGTTCTTAGTCCACTCTGAGAAGCAACACTTGGCCTGCAGCCCACTCTCCAAAACTGCCCTTGCCTCTCCAAATTAGAAGTAGTTTTAGTGATGCTCAAGCCCAATGCAGGCTGGCGTATTTCATCTCCCCTGTCCAGCCTCAGCATGTCCTGTGAGCAGGGAACTGAACTTTGTCTATTTCTTCTTTGATTTACAGTTTTGGGATAGGACTCAGTGGACAAAAAGAGCAAGAGGGAAGTAGATGTTTGGCACCTGTAGATTGTGCTGAGAGAGATTTTTAGATTGACAAGAGGTAAAAGAATGGCTCTGTGATATATCTCTCATGACTGTGGCTCAGAAGGGCCAGATGTATCCGCATTACGACCCGAATGTGTAGTCCTCTAGCTAAAATATATTTTCAGACCTCTACATGTTTTGTGTGTGTGTGTGTGTATATATATATATATATATATATATATATATATATATAGAGAGAGAGAGAGAGAGAGAGAGAGAGAGAGAGAGAGATTGAGACAGGAAGACACTGATGTAGTCATTTTCTACAATGGATGCGATATGACATTCAGACAATTGATTGCTAAAACCTGTAGAGAAACTGTGCATTAGGAAGAGAATTGTCCAAAGCAGTAAAATCTCCAAATCATTAGCTATATGCAGCTCCAATGGGACCTAGCAAAAAAGGCTTGAGAAGGAACTCATCCAGGAGACTCTCCACATGAACAGGCACCACAAGTTTACTAGTCTGGCAACACACACAGGGCAGCTGCTCATTCCCAGTGCAAGCCTCAGGGCAAAAACCACTCCCTCTTCAGTGTCTTTACATCTGAAAAGAAGAAAACTGACCAAGGGCCAAGGAGAGATACAATGGTGTCAATATTGAGCTGTAAATCAGAATGTGTCAACTGTTTTGCACAATATCACCTGTACCACAGTGATTCTGTTGTTCTCTCTCTCCCTCCCTCACACACACACAAGCACACACAAACACACACTCTCACAGTTACACACACGCACACATCCACAGAGGCACAGGCACAAATGGTGTTATACACATGCACACTGGACAGCTTCTGCAAGGCAGGGCCCTGGGTGAACCCTGCTTCGCACTTCCTGGAATCACGCCCAGCCTTTTAAGGCCAGCTCTGAGTTCCCATTGTCTGGCTTACTTCAGAAGGCCCGCAGACAGCGCACCAGCCATGCTCTTATATGCCAGAGGCCTAGGCCACGCCCAGAATCCCAGCCAGCAATATCATTGGCCAGTGGGCTAGGACACCCCCAGGAGTGTCACGGCCCATAGTCAGTGATTGGCCCGCAACCTTGAGCACCGCCCACAAGCCCTGAAGCACGCTCATTGGGCAGCCTCTGGAAGGCCCACCCACCAGCCACTTCACTGGAAAGAGATGAGAATTCAAAAACCTCCTACACTGTGTTCATTGATGAAAGGTTCAAAGTTGGCTTGTAGAGATTGTAAGGCAGCAGCTCTCATGCCAACAGACCACAGACAGCCCCAGCCTTCACCATATGCTGTACTACCAGACCTGACAGTAATGTGTGTGTGTCTGTCTGTCCGTCTTTGTCTGCGTGTGCTCAGAGCTCACCTATAGTAGTCTCAGATCACGGGTGAGAAGGTAGCCAGCCTCACCTGCAACTTATGTACAGAGAACCTAGCTGGTCAGGGCCAGGCAGCTAGCCCAGATTCTGGCTAACCAAGAATGCAATTCAAAGGGACTCTCATGTCTCCCTCTCCTGAGTTCCCGATTCAATCTCATGCCTCACTATCATCCAAACACTTCCAAAAGTGTAAGCTAGGGCACCCCTCAGAATTCAAGGGCAGGAGCCTGTCCTGTCACATTTGGCTGCCTACTCATCCTACAGACTCTCAGTCCACTGCTCAGGGAAGCAGATTACAAGCCCAGAATGAACCCAGAAAGAGCTGTGTTTCAACATAGATGGGAACTGTGTTTGACCAAACAATAGTGGATGTACCCGGCCCCTTACACCTACCATTTGGGTCCTGCTAAGGTAATAGCTCCTTTGGCCTCACAATCCCTGGTCATGGTGTCCTGGTGTCCACACATCACACTCAGGGAGATTCCCAGAATTTGGCATGCATGAGTGTCCCATACAAAGTAGCTCTGCTTTCATAAAGCGCAAACTCCCTGGGCCCTTGCTATGGAGAGACAAAACCAAGGTCGATGCCTCTATTAGCTGAATTATGAGCTTCCAGTGGAGATACAGCCCCGCCCCTCGCCTGAAGCCCTGGCTGCTGCTAATAAACGCAATTGGAAACACCTGTTACTACTTGGGGCCTGAGGACATACTCAGGAATCCCTCCAGGAGCTAGCAGGCTGGCAGACCTCCTGACGCTGGGATAGCTATGCTCCTACTTGGGAGGGCATTCTGGCCAGAGGTGAGAATATTCCCTAGATACCAGAAAGAACTTCAGGTTTCAAAAGGATTTGAAACCCAGGAGGCACTTGGAAAAGACATTTCACAGCCATCAAAACACCCTCTTTCTGAACCCTGGAATCTTCCGTTTCGCATGGAAAATCTGGACACTGCTGTGGCCATCAGTGCCACAGAATCTTTACATTTGGCCCAATAGAGGGAAAGCACAATGTGTGTGCCAGGGTGGTAGAGTTTCACTTCTCGTGAACTGGGCTCTCATAGAATAAGGACTAGGATGCATTGCAGGAAATTGAGTAGGGCTGCATTTACGCTGAGTGTCAGCCACAGGGCCCTGGAGAATGGGAGTCAAGCACAGAGGGCCTGGACAGCTGCAGCAGGAGATGGACATATTCCCGTTACCTGCAGCAGGAACGCTGTTTCCTCAGTTCCCCTCTGTACTACGCCATATGCACGAGACTAAGTAATCAAAAGGGCAAAGAAAGGAAATTTCAACACCAGGAAGACAGAGTACATGATGCATGCACTGACTTCCACGAAGGGTCTAGGGAAGAAGGCACGTAGAGACAGTCAGAGAGACAGAATGTCAGTGACTGAAAAGGACTGAAATTCTGGCCCTGTGTTGATCAGTGCCAGAGCACTGAAGACAAACCCTCCATGCCCATGCATACTTCTTACAAGTGGCATTGTTATTTTATGTTTGTGAGGAAAGGTTACACTTAGAATATCTAGGTCTTAGCCCACTCTGAGAAGCAACACTTGGCCTGCAACCCACTCTCCAAAACTGCCCTTGCCTCTCCAAATTGGAAGTAGTTTTAGTGATGCTCCAGCCAAGATGCAAGCTGGCGTATTTCATCTCCGTGGTCCAGCCTCAGCCTGTCCTGTGTGCAAGAAACTGGACTATGTCTATTTCTTCTTTGATTTACAGTTTTGGGATAGGACGTGGTGGACAACAAGAGAAAGAGGGAAGTATATGATTTGGCAGCTGTCGTTAGTGCTGAAAGAGATTTGTAGAGTGACAAGAGGTAAACGAATGGCTCTGTGAAATGTCTATCATGACTGTGGCTCAGAAGGGACAGGTGTATGCGCATTACTACCCTAATCCAGAGCTGTGCAGGTCTCTAGCTAAAATATATTTTCAGACCTCTACATGTTTATATATATATATATATATATATATATATATATATATATATATATATAGAGAGAGAGAGAGAGAGAGAGAGAGAGAGAGAGAGAGAGGGAGAGAGAGAGAGAGATAAAGAGCAAGACACCGATGTAGTCATTTTCTACAATGGATGCGATATGACATTCAGACAATTGATTGCTAAAACCTGGAGAGAAACTGTGTATCAGGAAAAGAACACTCAACTAAAGGTCTAAGTTTCATGGGTGGAGGGGAGAAGTGTTAAGTTTCTGGCATATGAAGGTGGGAAGTGCATATAGCAGATCGATAGTTACATGGATAATGAAGGGAGCATGGTTTGGAGGCACAAATGGTGGATATGCCTGGGAACTATATGGAAGCCCAGGACCCCGTTTTGAGCCCCTGTTCATCACTTACCCAGCTAGGGAAAAGCTTGGCTAGTGTCAAATAAGAACTGCAGCTGTCTCTCTGTCTCTCTTCCTGCTTGGGCCCTGCTCTCTCAATTTACGACTGTTTCCTTCTCCTCAGTAAGAACGTTTCAAATGATGTACAGTAATACAGGGAAAGTGGGAAAAATTACCAGGAAGACCGAGTTCATGATGCATGCACTGACTCTCACAAAGGGTCCAGGGAAGAAGGCACAGAGAGACAGTCAGAGAGACAGAATGACAGTAAGCGGGGGCACCCCTCAGAATTCAGGAGCATGAGCCTGTCCAGTAAGGTTAGGCTCCCCACTCAGCCTCCTTCATCTCACTGATGTATTCATTTTCTACAATGGATTTGATATGACAATCAGACAATTGATTGCTAAAACCTCGAGAGAAACTGTGCATCAGGGAAAGAATTGTCCAAAGGAGTATATACTCCAAATCATTAGCTATATGCAGCTCCATCAGGACCGAACGAAAAAGGCTCGAAATGGAACTCATCCAGGAGACTCTCCACATGGACAGGCACCACAAGTTTCCTAGTCAGGCAACATACACAGGGAAGCTTCTAGTTCCCAGTGCAAGCCTCAGGGCAAAAAGCTCTCCCTCTTCAGTGTCTCAGAATTCAAAAACCTCCTACAGTGTGTTCATTGATGAAAGGTTCAAACCTGGCTTGTAGAGATTGTAAGGCAGCACTTCTCATGCCCGCAAACCCCAGACAGCCCCAGCCTTCACCATATGCTGTACAAAAAGACATGACAGTAATGTGTGTGTTTGTGTGTATCTGTATGTCTCACTGTGTGTGTCTGTGTGTGCTCAGAGCTCACCTGTAGTAGTCTCAGAGCATGGGTGGCAAGGTAGCCAGCCTCACCTGCAACTTATGTACAGAGAACCTAGCTGGTCAGGGCAAGCCAGCTAGCCCAGATTCTGGCTAGGCCAGAATGCATATGCAAAGGGACTCTCATATCTAAATCTCCTGAGTTCCCAATTCAATCCCATGCCTCACTATCTATCATCCAGGGGAAGCTGGGGCACCCCTCAGAGTTCAGGACCATGAGCTTGTCCAATCATGTTTGGCTGCCTACTCAGCCTCCAGGCTCTCATTCCACTGCTCAGGGTAGCAGATTCCAAGCACAGAAAGTACCCAAAAAGAGCTGTGTTTCAACATAGATGGGAACTGTGTTCGACCAAACAATAGTGGATGAACCCGGTCCCCTACACCTACCCTTTGGGTCTGGCTAAGGAAATTGCTCCTGTGGCCTTCCCATCTCTGATCATGGTGTCCTGGTGTCCACACATCACAATTAGAGATTCCCAGAAGTAGGCATGCATGAGTGTCCATAACAAAGTCTCTCTGCTTGCAGGAAGCACAAACTCCTGGTGCCCTTGCAATGGACAGACAAAAGAAAGATGGATGCCTCCATTGGTGAATTTAGAGCTTCCAGTGGTGATCACAGCCCCGCCCCTCACCTGAGGGTCTGGCTGCTGCTAATAAAGGCAATTGGAAACACCTGTTACCACTTGGGCCCTGAGGACATACTCAGGAATCCCTCCAGGAGCAAGCAGGCTGGCAGACCTCCTGACCCCGGGATAGCTGTGCTCCAAGTTGGGCGGCTCTTCTGTCCTGAGGTGAGCATATTCCCTAGATACAATAAAGAACTTCAGGTTTCAAAAGGATTTGAAAACCCCATGAGGCACTTGGAAAAGACATTTTATAGCCATAAAACAACCTCTTTCAGAACCCTGGAAGCTTCTGTTTTGCTTGGAATATCTGGACACTGGTGTGTCCATCAGTACCATAGATCCTTTACATTCGGCTTAATAGAGGGAAAGCACAATGTGTGTGCCAGGGGGATAGTTTCACTTCTTGGCACTGATGCTGGAGATGCCAGGGATCTATGTGGAAGCCCAGGACCCCGTTTTGAGCCACTGCTCACCATTTACCCAGCTAGGGAAAAGCTGGGCAAGTGTCAAATCAGAACTGCAGCTGTCTCTCTGTCTCTCTTCCTGATTGGGTCCTGCTCTCTCAATTTATGACTGTTTCCTTCTCCCCAATAAGAAAGTTACAAATGATGTACAGAAATACAGGGAAAGTGAGAAAAATTACCCCCATGCCCACGATCACATGTAACTGTTGACTGTAAAGCATTCATCACCCAAGAAAGAACAGAATAAATATTTGTGAGGTTAAAAACATTGTAGGTTAAATAGGGAACATTCTTTAGAGCCATGCAATACTAAGCCATTGTGCATTGGATGTCACTGTCAAAAACATTGCAGTAGTAGTTGCAGTAGTGTGTAGTATCTGCAAAAGGAAATGTATTGTGTGTCAAAAGCTCCCTTCAAGTATAAGAGAAAATATATCAGGCAGAAATGACCCCTCATGTGATATGGGACTAAATAAATAAATAAATAAATAAATAAATAAAAATATGCAAATAAATGGGGATGATCTAGGAGGATTTGAAAAAAATAAAAACAAAAACCACAGAAAGACCTGATTACAGCAGAATTATACAAAATGTCTGCTGAGAAACAGAGGGCTGCTTCAAAACTTCCCTTACACTTCAGAGTCCAGGCAAATTAAGAATCCCCGAGAATGAAAAGGCATACATATTGAAGCTTACACAAGAAAACGGAGGCAAGTTCTGTGCTATGATAATTACAATGAGGATACTGATTGAAAGGCTATTGGAAATGCTCCTGGAAGGCTTATAATTTATAATTGTAGTGAATCCTGCTCCAACTATGTGACCAATTATTTATAAGTAGGCTGTTATAAATGTGGTAATTCTGCATTAAGATCAAATAAAAAGGTCTACAATTCTAAAAATGACTGATATATATATATATATATATATATATGCATATATATGTACATACATGTAAGTGTATCTTTATTATAGACTCTGAGGGATACTGGCATGGCTATGAGGAGACAGAGTCTGGCTTGTGCCAGAGAGACTTACAAAGCTGAGGCTCCAGAAACCTAGGTGAAATCGCCAACAAAACAAGCCAGAGCTCAGCAGTGCCCTGGTGACTCTCACAGAGCATGTGAGAGTCAGAGACAGAGAAGGCAAGAATAGAAATAGAAGAGTGGGAAAGAAACCAGAATTCAAAAACCTCCCAAACTGTGTTCATACATGACAGGTTAAAACCTGGTTTGTAGAGATTGTAAGGCAGGAGTCTCATGTCCACAGACCCCAGACCACCCCAGCCTTCCCCATATGTGTGTAGTATTTACAACACGAAATGTATTGTGAGTGTAAACTTCCCTTCAATAATAAAAGAAATATCTATCAAGCAGAGAAATTACCCCTCATGTAATATAGGACTAAATAAAAAAGAAAATAAATGAGGATGATATAGGAGGATTTGAAAAAAATGAAAAATAAAAACAAAAAGAACAAGAAGACCTGATTACAGCAGAAAATGAAAACCATCTGCTGAGAAACAGAGGGCTGCTTCAAAAATTCCGAGACATTTCAGAGTCCAGGGAAATTAAGATTTCAGGAGAATGAAAAGAAAATCATATGTACTGATGCTTACACTAGAGAAAGGAGGCAAGTTCTGCACTATGATAATTACAATAAGGATGCTGATAGAAATGCTATTAGAAATGCTACTGGAAAGTTCTATTATTTATAATTGTACTGAATCCTACTCCAACTAGGTGGACAATTATTAATGAAAAAGAAAGCTGTTGTAAATGTGTTAATTCTGAGAAAGATCAATTACATAGGTCGACAATTCTATGAGATATATATATATATATATATATATATATATATATATATATATGGATGTACATGTTTATTATAAAGTCTGACATAGACTGCCATGTAAATGAGGAGACAGAATAAGGCTTGTTTCATAGAGACTTACAAAGCTGTGGCTTCAGTAGCCTACGTGATATCACCAACGAAACAAGCCAGAGCTCAGCAGTGCTGTGGTAACTCTCTTTGTATATCTGGGCCTGTCAGTAAAATAAGTATATAAGTAAAATATCAACCAGTGAAGACAGAGTGTGTGAGAGCATGTGAGAGTTAGAGCCAGAGAAGGCGAGAAGAGAAATAGATGAGTTGGAAAGAGATCAGAATTCAAACACCTCCTACACAGTGTTCATTGATGGCAGGTTCAAACCTAGCTTGTAGAGATTGGAAGTCAGCAGCTCTCATGCCCACAGACCCCATACAAGCCCATCCTTCACCATATGATGTACTACCACACCTGACAATAATATGTGTGTGTGTCTGTCTATCTGTCTGTGTGTGTCCGTGTGTGCTCAGAACTCACCTATAGTAAACTCAGAGCATGGGTGTAAAGGTAGCCAGCCTCACCTGCAACTTATGTACAGAGAACCTAGCTGGTCAGGGCAAGCAAGCTAGCCCAGATTCTGGCTAAGCAAGAATGCATATGCAAAGGGACTCTCATGTCTAAATCTCCTGAGTTCCCTATTCAATCCCATGCCTCACTATCTATCATCCAAAAATTGCCAGGTAAGATGGGGCACCAGTCAGAATTCAGGGGAATGAGCCTGTCCAGTCACGTTTAGCTGCCTATTCTGCCTCCAGACTGTCAGTCCACTGCTCAGGGCAGCAGATTACAAGCCCAGAAAGAGCTGAGTTTCAACATAGATGGGAACTGTGTTTGACCAAACAATAGTGGATGTACCTGTCCCCTCACACCTACCCTTTGGGTCCGGCTAAAGCAATAGCTCCTGTGGCCTCACAATGCATGATCATGGTGTCCTGGTGTCCACACATCACACTCAGAGAGATTCCCAGAAGTAGGCATGCATGAGTGTCCCATACAAAGTCTCTCTGCTTGCAGGAAGCACAAACTCCCCGGGCCCTTGCTATGGAGAGACAAAAGGAAGATGGATGGCTTTATTGGTGGAATTAGGAGTTTCCAGTGGATATCATGGCCCCGCCAATCACCTGAGGGCCTGGCTGCTGCTAATAATGGCAAGTGGAAACACCTGTTACCACTTGGGGCCTGAGGACATACTCAGAAATCCCTCCAGGAGCTAGCAGGCTGGCAGACATCCTGACCCAGGGATAGCTGTGCTTCTAGTTGGGATGACCTTCGGGCCAGAGGTGAGAATATTCCCTAGATACAAGAAAGAACTTCAGGTTTCAAAAGGATTTGAAACCCCAGGAGGCACTTGTAAACGACATTTCACAGGCACCAAAAACCCTCTTTCTGAACCCTGGAAGCTTCCGTTTTGCGTGGAAAATCTGGACACTGGTGTGGCCATCAGTACCACAGATCCTTTACATTTGGCACAATAGAGGGAAAGCACAATGTGTGTGCCATGGTGGTAGAGTTTCACTTCTCTTCACCTGGGCTCTAATGGAATAAGGAGGAGAATGTGATGCAGGAAACTGAGGAGGGCTGCATTTAGGCTGAGTGTCAGCCACAGGGCCCTGGAGAATGGGAGTCAAGCACAGAGGGCCTGGACAGCTGCAGCTGGAGATGGACATATGCCTGTTACCTGCAGCAGGAACGCTGTCTCCTCAGTTCTCCTCTGTACTACGCCATATGCAGGAGACTAAATAATCCAAAGGGCAAAGAAAGGAAAATATCAACTCCAGGAAGACCAAGTTCACAATGCATGCAATGACTTCCAGGAAGAGTCCAGGAAAGAAGGCACTTAGAGACAGTCAGAGAGACAGAATGACAGTGACTGAAAAGGACTGAAATTCTGGCCCTGTGTTGATCAGTGCCAGAGCACTGAGGACAAATCCTCCATGCCCATGCATACTTCTTACAAGTGGCATTGTGATTTTATGTTTGTGAGGAAAGGTTACACTTAGAACATCTAGGTCTTAGCCCACTCTGAGAAGCAACACTTGGCCTGCAGCCCACTCTCCAAAACTGTCCTTGACTCTCCAAATTAGAAATTGTTTTAGTGATGCTCCAGCCAAGATGCAGGCTGGCATATTTCATCTTCCTGGTCCAGCCTCAGCCTATCCTGTGTGCACGGAACTGCACTATGTCTATTTCTTCTTTGATTTACAGTTTTAGGATAGGACTCCTTGGACAAAATGAGCAAGAAGGAAGTAGATGTTTTGGCAGCTGTAGTTTGTGCTGAGAGATATCTGTAGAGTGACAAGAGGCAAAAGAATGGCTCTGTGATATGTCTCTCATGACTGTGGCTCAGAAGGGTAGGTGTATCCGCATTACTACCCGAATCCAGAGCTGTGCAGGTCTCTAGCTAAAATATATTTTCAGACCTCTACATGTTACAAATATATATATATATATATATATATATATATATATATATATATATATATATATTGAGAGAGAGAGAGAGAGCAAGACACTGATGTAGTCATTTTCTACAATGGATGCGATATGACATTCAGACAATTGATTGCTAAAACCTGGAGAGAAACTGTGCATCAGGAAAAGAATTGTCCATAGTAGTAAAATCTCGAAATCATTAGCTATATGCAGCTGTTTCTCTGTCTCTCTTCCTGCTTGGACCTGCTCTCTCAATTTATGACTGTTTCCTTCTCCATAGTAAGAAAGTTACAACGGATGTACAGAAATACAGGGAATGTGGGGAAAATTACCCCTGAGCCCACTATTACATGTAACTGTTGAGAGTAAAGCATTCATACCCCAAGAAAGAACAGAATAAATATTTGTGAGGTTAAAAACATTGTAGGTTAAATATTGAATATTCTTTAGAGCCATGCAATACTAATCCATTGTGTGTTGGATGTCACTGTCAAAAACAGTCCAGTAGTAGTTGTAGTAGTGTGTAGTATCTGCAAAAGGAAATCTATTGTGTGTCAAAAGTTCCCTTCATTTATAAGAGAAAATTTATCAGGCAGAAGATATGACCTCTCATGTGATATGGGACTAAATAAATAAATAAATATGCAAATGAATGGGGATGATCTAGGAGGATTTGAAAAAAATAAAAACAAAAACCACAGGAAGACCTAATTAAAGCAGAAATATAGAAAATGTCTGCTGAGAAACAGAGGTCTGCTTCAAAACTTCCCTGACACTTCAGGGTCCAGGCAAATTAAGAATTCCTGAGAATGAAAAGAAAGGCATATGTATTGAAGCTTACACTAGAATATAGAGGCAAGTTCTGTGCTATGATAATTACAATGAGGATACTGATAGAAAGGTTATTGGAAATGCTCCTGGAAGGTATATAATTTATAATTGTAGTGAATCTACTCCAACTATGTGACCAATTATTTGTAAATAAGGAGGCTGTTATAAATGTGGTAATTCTGCATTAAGATCAAATAAAAAGGTCAACAATTCTGAAAATGACTGATATATATGTATATATATATGTATAGACTGTGTTCATTCATGACAGGTTCAAACCTATATTGTAGAGATTGTAAGGCAACAGCTCCAATGCCCAAAGACCCCAGACAACCCAAGCCTTCACTATATGTGTGTAGTATTTGCCCCAGGAAATGCATTGGGCATCATGAGTTCCCTTCAATTATAAGAGAAAATATATCAAACAGAAGAAATAACACTCATGTGATACCTGACTGAATAAATAAATATGCAAATAAATGGGGATGATTTAGGAGGACTTGAAAAAATAAAAATAATGAAAATAAAATACAACAAGAAGACCTGATTACAGCAGAAACATAGAAACCATCTGCTGAGAAACAGACTGCTGCTACAAAAATTCCTTAACACATCAGGGTCCAGGGAAATTAAGATGTCCAGAGAAAGAAAACAAACACATATGTATTGAAGCTTACACTAGAAAAAGAAGGGACGTTCTGAGCTATGATAATTACAATAAGGAAGCTGATAGAAACATGATTAGAAATGCTACTGGAAGGTTCTATTATTTATATTTGTATTGGATGCTGCTCCAACTATATGGCCATTATTTCTGAAAAACTAGGCTGTTATAAAAGTGGTAATTCTGAATTAAGGTAAAATACATAGTTCGACAATTCTAAAAGTATCAGATATATAAATATATATGTATATCTTTATTATAAACTCTGAGTGATACTGGCATGGAAATGAGGAGACAGAATATGGCTTGTGTCAGAAAGACTTACAACCTGAGGCTCCAGTAGCCTAAGTGAAATCGCCAATACAACAAGCCAGAGCTCAGCAGTGCTTTGGTAACTTATTTGTATATCTCAGCCTGTCAGTAAAATAAGTATATAAGTAAAATATTAATGAGTGAAGACAGAGTGTGTGAGAACATGTGAGAGTTAGAGAAAGAGAAGGAGAGAAGAGAAATAGACGAGTTGGAAAGAGACCAGAATTCAAAAAACTCCTACAATGTGTTCATTGATGACAGGTTCAAACCTGGCTTGTAGAGATTTTAAGGCAGCAGCTCTCATGCCCACCGACCCCAGACTACACCAGCCTTCACCATATGCTGTACTACAAGACCTGACAGTAATGTGTGTGTCTGTCTGTCTGTCTGTCAGTGTGTGTCTGTGTGTGGTCAGAATTCACCTATAATAGTCTCAGAGCATGGGTGGGAAGTTAGCCAGCCTCACCTGCAACTTATGTACAGAGAACCTAGCTGGTCAGGGTTAGCCAGCTAGCCCAGATTCTGGCTAAGCAAGAATGCACATGCAAAGGGACACTCATGTCTCCCTCACCTGAGTTGCCTATGCAATCTCATGCCTCACTATCATCCAAACAAAGCCAATGGGGTAAGCTGGGGCACCCGTTAGAATTCAGAGGCAGGAGCCTGTCCAGTCATGTTTGAATGGCTACTCTGCCTCCAGCCTCTCAGTCCACTGCTCAGGGCAGGAGATTCCAAGCCCATAATGAACCCAGAAAGAGCTGTGTTTCAACATAGATGGGAAGTGTATTTGACCAAACAATAGTGGACGAACCCTGCCACTCAACCTACCCTTTGGGTCTGGCAAACAATTGCTCCTGTGGCCTCACAATCCCTGATCAGGGTGTCCTGGGGTCCACACATCACACTCAGAGAGATTCCCAGAAGTAGGCATGCATGAGTGTCCCATACAAAGTCGCTCTGCTTGCAAAAAGCACAAACTCCCTATGCCCTTGCTATGGAGAGAAAAAAGGAAGATGGATGCCACCATTGGTTGAATTACGAGCTTCCAGTGGAGATCACAGCCCCGCCCCTACCTGAGGGCATGGCTGCTGCTAATAAAGGCAATTGGAAACACCTGTTACCTCTTGGGGCCTGAGGACATACTCAGGAAACCCTCCAGGAGCTAGCAGGTTGGCAGACCTCCTGACACCAGGATAGCTGTGCTCCTAGTTGGGAGGGCCTTCGGGCCAGAGGTGAGAATACACCCTAGATACAAGAACGAACTTCAGGTTTCAAAAGGATTTGAAACCCCAAGAGGCACTTGGAAAAGACATTTCACAGCCATCAAAACCCCCTCTTTCTGAACCCTGGAAACTTCCGTTTTGCATGGAAAATCTGGACAATGCTGTGGCCATAAGTACCACAGATACCACGATGCATGCACTGACTTCCACGATGGGTCCTGGGAAGAAGGCACCTAGAGACAGTCAGAGAGACAGAATGACAGTGACTGAAAAGGACAGAAATTCTGGCCTTGTGTTGATCAGTGCCAGAGCACTGAAGACAAACCCTCCATGCCCATGCATTCTTCTTACAAGTGGCATTGTTATATTATGTTTGTGTGGAAAGGTTACACTTAGAACATCTAGGTCTTAGCTCACTCTGATAAGCAACACTTGGCCTGCAGACCACTCTCCAAAACTGCCCTAGCCTCTCCATATTGCAAGTAGTTTTAGTGATGCTCCAGCCAAATGCAGGCTGGCATATTTCATATCCCTGGTCCAGCCTCAGCCTGTCCTGTGTGCAGGGAACTGAACTATGTCTATTTCTTCTTTGATTTACTGATTTGTGATAGGACTCGGTGGACAAAAAGAGCAAGAGTGAAGTACATGATTTGGCAGCTGTAGTTTGTGCTGAGATTTGTAGTGTGACAAGAGGTAAACGAATGGCTCTGTGAGATGTCTCTCATGACTGTGGCTCTGAAGGGCCATGTGTATACGCATTACTACCCAAATCCAGAGTTGTGCCGGACTCTAGATAAAATATATTTTCAGACCTCTACATGTTACATATATATATATATATATACATATATATATATATATATATATAGAGAGAGAGAGAGAGAGAGAGAGAGAGAGAGAGAGACAGAAAGAGAGACACAGAGAGAGAGAGACAGAGAGAGCAAGACACTGATGTAGTCATTTTCTACAATGGATGCGATATGACATTCAGACAATTGATTGCTAAAACTTGAAGAGAAACTGTTCATCAGGAAAAGTATTGACCAAAGGAGTAAACTCTCTAAATCATTAGCTATATGCATCTGCAATGGGACCTAGCGAAAAAGGCTTGAGAAGGATCTCATCCACGAGACTCTCCACATGGACAGGCACCACAAGTTTCCTAGTCTGGCAACACACACTGGGCAGCTGCTAGTTCCCAGTGCAAGCCTCAGGGCAAAAAACCTCTCCCTCTTCAGTGTCTTTACATCTGAATATAAGAATATATAAGAAAATAAGAAAATAAGAATATAAGAAAATTGGCCAAGGAGAGCTACAATGGTGTCAATATTGAGGTGTAAATCAGAAAGTGCCATGTGTTTGGCACAAAATCACCTGTACTACAGTGATTCTGTTGTTCTCTCTCTCTCTCCCTCCCTCACACACACACAAATGCACACAAACACACACTCTCACAGTTACACGCACACACATATCCTCAGAGGCACAGTCACAAACGGAGTTATACACATCCACACTGGACAGCTTCTGCAAGGCAGGGCCCTAGTTGAACCCTGCTTTGCACTTCCTGGAAGCACGTCAAGCCTTTTAAGGCCAGCTCTCAGCTCCCATTGTCGGGCTTAATTCAGATGTCCCACAGACAGGGCACCAGCCATACTCTGATATGCCAGAGGCCTAGGCCATGCCCAGAACCACTGCCAGCAATATCATTGGCCAGTGTGCTAGGACACGCCCAGGAGTGTCAAGGACCCTAGTCAGTGATTGGCCAGCAACCTTGAGCACCGCCCACATGGCCCTGCAGCCCGCTCATTGGGCAGCATCTGGAAGGCCAATCCACCAGCCACTTCTCCTGGAAAGAGATGAGAATTCAAAAACGTACTACACTGTGTTCATTGACGACATGTTCAAACCTTTCTTGTAGAGATTGTAAGGCAGTAGCTCTCATGCCAACAGACCCAAGACAGCTCCAGCCTTCAACATATGCTGTAATACCAGATCTGACAGTAATGTGTGTGTGTGTGTGTGTGTGTGTCTGTGTGTGTCTGCATGTGCTCAGAGCTCACCTATAGTAGTCTCAGAGCATGGGTGGGAAGGTAGCCAGCCTCACCTGCAACTTATGTACAGAAAACCTAGCTGGTCAGGGCAAGCCAGCTAGCACAGATTCTGGCTAAGCAAGAATGTACATGCAAAGGGACTCTCATGTCTCCCTCTCCTGAGTTCCCGATTCAATCTCATGCCTCACTATCATCCAAACAAAGCCAATGGGGTAAGCTGGGGCACCCCTCAGAATTCAGGGGCATGAGCCTATCCAGTCACGTTTGGCTGCCTACTCAGCCTCCAGACTCTCAGTCCACTGCTCAGGGCAGCAGATTACAAGCCCAGAATGAAACCAGAAAGAGCTGTGTTTCAACATAGATGGGAACAGTGTTTGACCAAATAGTGGATGAACCTGGCCCCTCACACCTACTCTTTGGATATGGCTAAGGCAATTGCTCCTGTGGCCTCACAATCCCTGATCATGGTGTCCTGTTGTCCACACATCACACTCAGAGAGATTCCCAGAAGTGGGCATGCATGAGTGTCCCATACAATGTCGCCTGCTTGCAGCAAGCACAGACTCCCCAGGCCCTTGCTATGGAGAGTCAAAAGGAAGATGAATGCCTCCATTGGCTGAATTAGGAGATTCCAGTGGAGATCACAGCACCGCCCCTCACCTGAGGGCCTGGCTGCTGCTAATAAAGGCAGTTGGATACACGTGTTACCACTTGGGGACTTAGGACATACTCAGGAATCCCTCCAGGAGCTAGCAGGCTGGCAGACCTCCAAAGCCCGGGATAGCTGTGCTCCTAGTTGGGAGTGCCTTCTGGCCAGAGGTGAGAATATTCCCTAGATACAAGAACGAATATCAGGTTTCAAAAGGATTTGAAAACCCCAGGAGGCACATGGAAAAGAATTTTCACAGCCATCAAAACACCTTTTTTCTTAACACTGGAAGCTTCCGTGTTGCATGGAAAATATGGACACTGGTGTGGTCATCAGAACCACAGATCCTTTACATTCGGCCCAATAGAGGGAAAGAGCAATGTGTGTGCCAGGGTGGTAGAGTTTCACTTCTCTTGACCTGGGATCTCATGGAATAAGGACAAGGATGTGGTGCAGGAAATTGAGGAGGGCTGCATTTAGGCTGAGTGTTAGCCACAGGGCCCTGGAGAATGGGAGTCAAGCAAGAGGACCTGGACAGCTGCACCTGGAGATGGACATATGCCTGTTAACTGCAGCAGGAACTCTGTCTCCTAAGTTCTCCTCTGTACTACGCCATAAGCAGGAGACTAAGTAATCCAAAGGGCAAAAAAGGAAAATTTCAACACCAGGAAGACCGAGTTCACGATGCATGCACTGACTTCCATGAAGGGTCCAGGGAAGAAGGCACGTAGAGACAGTCAGAGAGACAGAATGACAGTGACTGAAAAGGACAAATTCTGGCCCTGTGTTGATCAGTTCCAGAGCACTGAAGACACACCCTCCATGACCATGCATACTTCTGACAAGTGGCATTGCTATTTTATGTTTGTGAGGAAAGGTTACACTTAGAACATCTAGGTCTTAGCCACTCTGAGAAACAACACTTGGCCTGTAGCACACTCTCCAAATCTGCCCTCACCTCTCCAAATTGGAAGTAGTCTTAGTGATGCTCCAGAAAAGTTGCAGGCTAGCGTATTGCATCTCCCTTGTCCAGCCTCAGCCTGTCCTCTGTGCAGGGAACTGCACTATGTCGATTTCTTCTTTGATTTACAGTTTTGGAATAGGACTCGGTGGACAAAATAAGCAAGAGGGAAATAGATGATTTGCCAGAGGTAGTTTGTGCTGAGAGAGATTTGTAGAGTAATAACCGATATGGCTCTGTGAGATGTCTCTCATGACTGTGGCTCAGAAGGGCCAGGTGTATCCATTTTATTACCCTAATCCAGAGTTGTGCAGGTCCCTAGCTAAAAAATATTTTCAGACCTCTATAAGTTATATATATAGAGAGGGATATATATATGGAGAGAGACTGATGTAGTCATTTTCTACAATGGATTCGATATGACATTCAGACAATTGATTGCTAAAACATGAAGAGAAACTTTGCATCAGGAAAAGAATTGTCCAAAGGAGTAAAATCTCCAAATCATTAGCTATATGCAGCTCCAACGGGACCGATCGAAAAAGTCTCAAGAAGGAACTCATCAAGGAGACTCTCCACATGGACAGGCACCACAAGTTTCCTAGTCTGGAAACACACACAGGGCATCTGCTAGTTCCCAGTGCAAGCCTCAGGGCAAAAACCTCTCCCTCTTCAGTGTCTCAGAATTCAAAAACCTCCTACACTTTGTTCATTGATGAAAGGTTTGAAGGTGGCTTGTAGAGATTGTAAGGCAGTAGCTCTCATTCCCACAGACCCCAGACAGCCACAGCCTTCACCATATTCTTTACTACCAGACCTGACAATAATATGTGTGTGTCTGTCTGTCTGACTGCGTGTGTCTGTGTGTGCTTAGAGCTCACCTGTAGTAGTCTCAGAGCATGGGTGGGAAGGTAGCCAGCCTCACCTGCAACTTATGTACATAGAACCTAGCTGGTCTAGGCCAGCCAGCCTGCTCAGATTCTGGCTAAGCAAGAATGCATATGCAAAGTGACTCTCATGTCTAAATCTCTTGAGTTCCCTATTCAATCCCAAAGCGCACTATCTATCAACACTGCCAATGGGGGAAGCTGGGGCTCCCCTCAGAAATAAGGGCATGAGCCTGTCCAGTCACGTTTGGCTACCTAATCAGCCTCCAGGCTCTCAGTCCACCGCTCAGGGCAGTAGATTACAAGCACATAAAGTACCCAGAAAGAGCTGTGTTTCAACATAGATGGGAACTGTGTTCGACCAAACAATAGTGGATGAACCTAGTCCCTAACACCTATCCTTTGGGTCTGGCTAAGGCAATTGCTCCTGTGGCCTCACATCCCTGATAATGGTGTCCTGGTGTCCGCACATCACACTCAGAGAGATTCCCAGAAGTAGGCATGCATGAGTGTCCCATACAAAGTCGCTCTGCTTGCAGGAATCACAAACTCCCTGGGCCCTTGCTATGGACAGACAAAAGAAAGATGGATGCCTCCATTGGCTGAATTCAGAGCTTCCAGTGGAGATCACAGGCCCGCCCCCCACCTGAGGGCCTGGCTGCTGCTAATACAGGCAATTGGAAACACCTGTTACCACTTGGGCCCAGAGGACATAGTCAGGAATCCCTCGAGGAGCTAGCAGGCTGGCAGACCTCCTGACCCCGGGATAGCTGTATTCCTAGTTGGGCGGCCCTTCTGGTCAGAGGAGAGAATATTCCCTAGATACAAGAAAGAACTTCAGGTTTCAAAAGTATTTGAAAACCCCATGAGGCACTTGGAAAAGACATTTTACAGCCATCAAAACACCCTCTTTCAGAACCCTGGAAGCTTCTTTTTGCTTGGAAAATCCATACACTTGAGTGGCCATTAGTACCACAGATCCTTTACATTAGGATTAATAGAGGGAAAGCACATTGTGTGTGCCTGGGGGATAGATTTGCTGCCCCCTTGTGTACACACAGCAGAATGCAGATGAGCTCCCACATGCCACTCCTCTTTGAGTCTCCACAAAAAATTACACACACCATGGGAATAGCCAAGGAAAGTACCCATCTGAGGACCAACTGGGTGAATGCACAACAGTGTCCAGAATATACAATGTGCCATTCATATTTGATAAACCACTTGTCCAGTGTAAACTTCCTTTGTCATAGAACAACACAGTTCCTAAGACCCTGCATCAGGAATAAAGATACAATAGCGGTAATCATAACTGAAACACACTTATATACACTCACACACACACACAGCCTCCCACAAAGACACACACACGTTTCCCTGAAATAACGTGGATTGGAGTTGCTGTTTTGCACTCAATTAAAAGGTCAAAGTTTCATGGGTGGAGGGGAGATGTGTTAAGTATCTGGCATATGAAGGTGAGAAGTACCTAGCACAGAACGATAGGTACATGGAAAACGAAGGGAGCATGGGTTGGAGGCACAGCTTGTGGAGATGCCAGGGAACTATGTGGAAGCCCAGGACCCCGTTTTGGCTCCTGGTTACCACTTACCCAGCTATTGAAAAGCTTTGCTAGTGTCAAATCAGAACTGCAGCTGTCTCTCTGTATCTCTTCCTGCTTGGGCCCTGCTCTCTCAACTGATGACTGTTTCCTTCTCCTCAATAAGAAAGTTACAAATGATGTACTGAAATACAGGGAAAGTGGGAAAAATTAACCTCATGCCCACTATTACATGTAACTGTTGACTGTAAACATTCATCCCACAAGAGACCTATTATTTATGAATTAGGAGGCTGTTAAAATGTGGTAATTCTGCACTAAGATAAAATAAAAAGGTCAACAATTCTAAAAATGAATTATATATACATATATGTATGTGTTTCTTTATTATAAACTCTGAGGGATACTGGCATGGCTATGTGGAGATAGAGTATGGCTTGTGCCAGAGAGACTTACAAAGCTGAGACTCCAAAAACCTAGGTGAAATCGCAAACAAAAGAAGGCAGAGCTCAGCAGTGCCCTGCTGACTCTCTTTGTATATCAGAGCCTGTCAGTAAAATAAGTATATAAGTAAAATATCAATGAGTGTAGACAGAGTGTGTGAGAGCATGTGAGAGTTAGAGACAGAGAAGGCGGGAAGATAAATACATAAGTTGGAAAGAGACCAGAAGTCAAAAACCTCCTACACTGTGTTCGTTGATGACAGGTTCAAACCTGGGTTGTAGAGATTGTAAGGCAGCAGTTCTCATGCCCACAGACCCCATATAACCCCAGCCTTAACCATATGATGTACTACCAGACTTGACAGTAATGTGTGTGTGTGTGTGTGTCTGTCTGTCTGTGTGTGTCTGTATGGGCTCAGAGCTCACCTATAGTAGTCTCAAGGCATGGGTGTCAAGGTAGCCAGCCTCACCTGCAACTTATGTACAGAGAACCTAGCTGGTCAGGGCAAGCCAGCTAGCCCAGATTCTGGCTAAGCAAGAATACATAAGAAAAGGGACTCTCATGTCTCCCTCTACTGAGTTCCAAATTCAATCCCACGCCACACGATCATCCAAACACTGCCACCTGGGTAAACTTGGGGCAACCCTCAGAATTCAGGGTAATGAGCCTGTCCAGTCACTTTTGGTTGCCTTATCAGCCTCCTGAATCTCAGTCAACTGCTCAGGGCAGCAGACTACAAGACCAGAAAGAGCTGTGTTTCCCCTCTGTACTATGCCATATGCATCAGACTAAGTAATCCAAAGGGCAAAGAAAGGAAAATTTCAACACCAGGAAGACCAAGTACACGATTCATGCACTGATTTCCACAAAGAGTCCAGGGAAGAAGGCACATAGAGACAGTCAGAGAGACAGAATGACAGTGACTGAAAAGGACAGAAATTCTGGCCCTGTGTTGATCAGTGCCAGAGCACTGAAGACAAACACTCCATGTCCATGCATACTTCTTAAAAGTTATTTTATCTTTGTGAGGAAAGGTTACACTTAGAACATCTAGGTCTTAGCCCACTCTGAGAAGCAACACTTGGCCTGCATTCCACTCTCCAAAACTGCCCTTGCCTCTCCAAATTGGAAGTAGTTTTAGTCATGATCCAGCCAAGATGCAGGCTGGCGTATTTCATCTAACTGGTCCAGCCGCAGACTGTCCTGTGTGCAGGGAACTGCACTATGTCTATTAAGTATTTGATTTACAGTTTTGGGATAGGACTCGGTGGAAAAAAAGAGCAACAGGGAAGTAGATGATTTGGCAGCTGTACTTTGTGCTGAGAGAGATTTGTAGAGTGACAAGAGGTAAACGAGTGGCTCTGTGAGATGTCTCTCATGACTGTGGCTCAGAATGGCCAGGTGTACCTGCATTACTACCCGAATCCAAAGCTGTACAGGTCTCTAGCTAACATATATTTTCAGACCTCTACATGTTATATATATATATATATATATATATATATATATATATATATATATATATATATATAGAGAGAGAGAGAGAGAGAGAGAGAGAGAGACAGCAGGACACTGATGTAGTCATTTTCTACAATGGATGCGATATGACATTCAGACAATTGATTGCTAAAACGTGGAGAGACTGTGCATCAGGAAAAGAATTGTCCAAAGGAGTAAAATCTCCAAATCATTAGCTATATGCAGCTCCAACGGGACCAATCGAAAAAGGGTCGAGAAGGAACTCATCCAGGAGACTCTCCACAAGGACAGGCAGCACAAGTTTCCTAGTCTGGCAACACACACAGGGCAGCTGATAGTTCCCAATGCAAGCCTCAGGGAAAAAAACCTCTCCCTCTTCACTGTCTTTACATCTGAAAATAAGAAAAGTGACCAAGGGCCAAGGATAGCCACAATGGTGTCAATATTGAGCTGTAAATCAGAATGTGCCAAGTGTTTGTACAAAATCACCTGTGCCATAGTGATTCTGATGTTCTCTCTCTCCCTCCCTCAGACACGCCCACAAACACACACAAACACTCACTCTCACACTTACACAAACGCACACATTCACAGAGGCACAGGCACAAAAGGATTTATACACATCACACTGGACAGCTTCTGCAAGGCAGGGCCTTGGGCTGAAACCTGCTTCGCACTTCCTGGAATCACGCCCAGCCTTTTAAGGCCAGCTCTGAGCTCCCATTGTCGGGCTTACTTCAGAAGGCCCGTAGACTGGGCACCAGCCATGCTCTAATCGGCCAGAGTACTAGGCCACGCCCAGAACCCCTGCCTGAAATATCATTGGCCAGTGTGCTAGGACACGCCAAGGAGTGTCATGGCCCATAGTCACTGATTGGCCAGCAACCTTGAGCCCCGCCCACACGGCCCTGCAGCACGCTCATTGGGCAGCCTCTGGAAGGCCCGCCCACCAGCCACTTCACCTGGAAAGAGTGAGAATTCAAAAACCTCCTACACTGTGTTCATTGATGACAGATTTAAAGCTGGCTTGTAGAGATTGTAAGAAGCAGCTCTCATGCCCATAGAACCCAGACAGCCCCAGTCTTCACCATATACTGTACTATCAGACATGACAGTAATGTGTGTGTGTGTGTGTGTGTGTGTGTGTGTGTGTCTGTCTGTCTGTCTGTCTGTGTCTGTGTGTGCTCATAGCTCACCTATAGTAGTCTCAGAGCATGGGTGGCAAGGTAGCCAGCCTCACCTTCAACTTATGTACAGAGAACGTAGCTGGTCAGGGCAAGCCAGCTAGCCCAGATTCTGGCTAAGCAAGAATGCATATGCAAAGGGACTCTCATGTCTAAATCTCCTTTGTACCCTATTCAATCCCATGTCTCACTATCTATCATCCAAAACCTGCCAACGGGAGAAGCTGGGGAAGCCCTCAGAATTCAGGGGCATGAGCCTGTCCAGTCATGTTTGGCTGCCTACGCAGCCTCCAGACTCTCAGTCCACTGCTCAGGGCAGCAGATTACAAGGATAGAAAGAACCCAGAAATAGCTGTGTTTCTTCATAGATGGGAACTGTGTTCGACCAAACAATAGTGGATGAACCCGGTCCCTTATAACTACCCTTTGGGTCTGGGTAAGGCAATTGCTCCTGTGGCCTCACATCCCTGATCATGGTGTCCTGGTGTCCACACATCACACTCAGAGAGATTCCCAGAAGTAGGCATGCATGAGTGTCCCATACAAAGTCGCTACGCTTGCAGGAAGCACAAACTCCTCGGTCCCTTGCTATTGAGAGACAAAAGGAAGATGGATGCCTCCATTGGCGGAATTAGGAACTTCCAGTGGAGATCACAGCCCCGCAACTCACCTGAGGGTCTGGCTGCTGCTAAAAAAGTCAATTGGAAACACCTGTTACCACTTGGTAACAGGGCCTGAGGACATACTCAGGAATCCCTCCAGGAGCTATCAGGCTGGCAGACCTCCTGACCCCGGGATAGCTGTGCTCCTAGTTGGGAGGGCCTTCGGGCCAGAGGTGAGAATATTCCCTAAATAAAAGAAAGAACTTCAGGTTTCAAAAGGATTTGAAACCACAGGAGGCTCTTGGAAAAGAGATTTCACAGCCATCAAAACACCCTCTTTGTGAACCCTGGAAGCTTCTGTTTTGCGTGGAAAATATGGACACTGGTGTGGCCATCAGTACCACAGATCCTTTACATTCGGCCCAATAGTGGAAAGCACAATGTGTGTGCCAAGGTGGTAGAGTTTCACTTCTCTTGACCTGGGCTCTCATGGAATAAGGACAAGGATGCGGTGCAGGAAATTGAGGAGGGCTGTATTTAGTCTGAGTGTCTGCCACAGGACCCTGGAGAATGGGAGTCAAGCACAGAGGGCCTGGACAGCTGCAGCTGCAGATGTACATATGCCTGTTACCTGCAGCAGGAACGCTGTCTCCTCAGTTCCACTCTGTACTATGCCATATGCACAAGACTAAGTGATCCAAAGGGCAAAGAAAGGAAAATTTCAACACCAGGAAGACCGAGTTCTCGATGCATGCACTGACTTCCACGAAGGGTCCTGGGAAGAAGGCACACAGAGACAGTCAGAGAGACAGAATGACAGTGACTGAAAAGGAAAGAAATTCTGGCCCTGTGTTGATCAGTGCCAGAGCACTGAAGAAAAATCCTCCATGCCCATGCAAACTTCTTACACGTGGCATTGTTATTTTATCTTTGTGAGGAAAGGTTACACTTAGAACACCTAGGTCTTAGCCCACTCTTAGAAGCAACACTCGTCCTGGTGCCCACTCTCCAAAACTGCCCATGCCACTCCAAATTGGAAGTAGTTTTAGTGATGCTCCAGCCAATGCAGGCTGGTGTATTTCATCTCCCTGATGCAGCCTCAGCCTTCCTGTGTGCAGGTAACTGCACTATGTCTATTTCTTCTTTGATTTACAGTTTTGGGATAGGACTCGGTGGAAAAAGAGTAAGAGGGAAGTAGATGTTTTGCCAGCGGGAGTTTGTGCTGAGAGAGATTTGTAGAGTGATAAACGATATGGCTCTGTGAGATGTCTCTCAAACTGTGTCTCAGAAGGGCCAGATATATCCACTTTACTACCCTAATCCAGAGCTGTGCAGGTCTATAGCTAGAAAAATATTTTCAGACCTCTACATATTACATATATACATATATATATATATATAGAGAGAGAGAAAGAGAGACACTGATGTAGTCATTTTCTACAATTGGTTCGATATGACATTCAACAACTGATTGCTAAAACCTGGAGAGAAACAGTGCATCAGGCAAGGAATTGTCCAATGGAGTAAAATCTACAAATCATTAGCTATATGTAGCTCCAATGGGTCCGATCGAAAAAGGCTCGAGAAGGAACTCATCCAGGAGACTCTCCACATCGACAGGCACCACAAGACTCCTAGTCTGGCAACAGACACAGGGCAGCTTCTATTTCCCAGTGCAAGCCTCAGTGTAAAAACCTCTCCCTCTTCAGTGTCTCAGAATTCAAAAACCTCCTACACTGTGTCATTGATGAAAGGTTCAAACCTGGCTTGTAGAGATTGTAAGGCAGCAGCTCTCATGCCCAGAGAACCCAGAAAGCCAAAGACTTCACCATATGCTGTACTACCAGACCTGACAGTAATGTGCGTGTGTGTGTGTCTTTCTGTCTGTCTGTGTGTGTCTGTGTGCTCAGAGCTCACCTGTAATAGTCTCAGAGCATGGGAGTCAAGGTAGCCAGCCTCACCTGAAATTTATGTACAGAGAACCTAGCTGGTCAGAGCAAGCCAGCGAGCCCAGATTCTGGCTTACCAAGAATGCATATGCAAAGGGACTCTCATGTATAAATCTCCTGAGTTCCTTATTCAATCCCATGCCTCACTATCTATCATCCGGGGGACACTGGGGCACCCCTCAGAATTCAGGGGCATGAGCCTGTCCAGTCATGTTTGTCAGCCTACTCAGCCTCCAGGCTCTCATTCCACTGCTCAAGGCAGCAGATTCCAAGCACAGAAAGTACCCAGAAAGAGCTGTGTTTCAACATAGATGGGAACTGTATTCGACCAAACAGTAGTGGATGAACCCGGTCCCTTACTCCTATCCTATGGGTCTGGCTAAGGCAATTGCTCCTGTGGCCTCACACCCCAGATCATGGTGTCCTGGTGTCAACACATCACACTCAGAGAGATTCCCAGAAGTAGGCATGCATGAGTGTCCCATACAAAGTCGCTCTGCATACAGGAAGCACAAACTCCCCGGGCCTTTGCTATGGACAGAAAAAAAGAAAGATGGATGCCTCCATTGGCTGAATTACGAGCTTCCAGTGGAGATCACAGCCCCGCATCTCACTTGAGGTCCTGGCTGCTGCCAATAAAGGCAATTGGGAACACCTGTTACCACTTGGGCCCTGAGGACATACTCAGGAATCCCTCCAGGAGATAGCAGGCTGGCAGACCTCCTGACCCCGGGATAGCTGTGCTCCTAGTTGGGCGACCCTTCTGTCCAGAGGTGAGAATATTCCCTAGATATTAGAAATAACTTCAGGTTTCAAAAGGATTTGACACCCCATGAGGCACTTGGAAAATATTTCACAGCCATCAAAACACCCTCTGTCAGAACCCTGGAAGCTTCCGTTTTGCATGGAAAATCTGGACACTGGTGTGGCCATCAGTACCACAGATCCTTTACATTAGGCTTAATATAGGGAAAGCACAATGTGTGTGCCAGGGGGATAGAGTTTCACTTCTCTTCACCTGGGCTCTCATGGAATAAGGACAAGGACGCTGTGCAGGAAGGTGAGGAGGGCTGCATTTAGGCTGAGTGTCAGCCTCAGGGCCCTGGAGAATGGGAGTCAAGCACAGAGGGCCTGGACAGCTGCAGCTGCAATTGGACATATGTCTCGAACCTGCAGCAGCAACACTGTCTCTGCAGTTCCCCTTGTACTACACCATGTGCAGGAGACTAAATAATCCAAAGGGCAAAGAAAGGAAAAATTCAACACCAGGATGACTGAGTTCACGATGCATGCACTGACTTCCAGTAAGGGCCCAGGGAAGAAGGCATGTAGAGACAGTCAGAGAGACAGAATGACAGAGACAGAAAAGTTTTGAAATTCTGGCCCTGTGTTGATCAGTGCCAGAGGACTGAATACAAACCCTCCATGCCCATGCATACTTCTTACAAGTGGCATTGCTATTTTATTTTTCTGAGGAAAGGTAACACTTAGAACATCTAGGTCTTAGCCACTCTGAGAAGCAACACTTGGCCGGCAGCCCACTCTCCAAAACTGCCCCCCACCTCTCCAAATTGGAAGTAGTCTTAGTGAGGCTCCAGCCAAGATGCAGGCTGGCGTATTGCATCTCCCTGGTCCAGCCTCAGCCTATCCTGTGTGCAGGGAACTGTACTATGTCTATTTCTTCTTTGATTTACAGTTTTTGATAGGACTCGGTGGACAAAATGAGCAAGAGGGAAGTAGATGATTTGGCAGCTGTAGTTTGTGCTGAGAGAGATGTGTAGAGTGATAAACGATATGGCTCTGTGATATGTGTCTCATTACTGTGTCTCAGAAGGGCCAGATGTATCCACTTTACTACCCTAATCCAGAGCTATGCAGGTCTCTAGCTAAAAAATATTTTCAGACCTTTACATATTACATAAATATAGAGAGAGACAGAGAGAGAAAGACTGATGTCGTCATTTTCTAGAATGGATTCAATATGACATTCAGACAATTGATTGCTAAAACCTGGAGAGAAACTGTACATCAGGAAAGAATTGTCCAAAGGAGTAAAATCTCCAAATCATTAGCTATTTGCAGCACCAGTGTGACCGAACGAAAAAGGCTTGAGAAGGAACTCATCCAGGAGTCTCTCCACATGGACAGGCACCACAATTTTCCTAGTCCGGCAACACACACAGGGCAGCTGCTAGTTCCCAGTGCAAGCCTAAGTGCAAAAACCTCTCCCTCTTCAGTGTCTCAGCATTCAAAAACCTCCTACACTGTGTTCATTGATGACAGGATCAAACCTGGCTTGTAGAGATTGTAAGGCAGCAGTTATCATGCACACAGACCCCAGACAGCCCCAGTCTTCATCATATGCTGTACTATGAGACCTGACAGTAATGTGTGTGTGTGTCTGTTTTTTCTGTCTGTGTGTGTCAGTTTGTGCTCAGAGCTCACCTGTAGTAGTCTCAAAGCATGGGTGTCAAGGTAGCCAGCCTCACCTGCAACTTATGTATAGAGAACCTAGCTGGTCAGGGCAAGCCTGGTAGTCCAGATTCTGCTTAGGAAAGAATGCCAGAGAATTATGTGTAAGCCCAAGACCGCATTTTGAGCCCCTGGTCACAACTTACCCAATTAGGGAAAAGCTGGGCTAGTGGCAAATCATTGCTGCAGCTGTCTCTCTGTCTCTCTTCCTGCTTGGGCCCTGCTCTCTCAATTTATGACTGTTTCCTTCTCCTCAATAGGAAAGTTACAAATGATGTACAGAAATACAGGGAAAGTGGAAAAAATCACCCCCTTAGCCACTATTATATGTAACTGTTGACTGTAAACCATTCATCCCCAAGAAAGAGCAGAATAAATATTTTTGAGGTTAAAAACATTGTAGGTTGAATACGGAACATTCTTTAGAGCCATGCAATACTAATCCATTGTGCATTGGATGTCACTGTCAAAATCAGTGCAGTAGTAGTTGTAGTCGTGTGTAGTATCTGCAAAAGGAAATGTATTGTGTGTCCAAAGTTCCCTTCAATTATAAGAGAAAATCTATGAGGCAGAAGAAATGGCCCCTCATGTGATATCGGACTAAATATATAAATAAATATGCAAATATATGGGGATGATCTAGGAGGATTTGAAAAAATTAAAAAATAATAAAAACTACAGGTAGACAATAGGTCGACAATTATAAAAATGACAGATATATATGTGTATTTAAATATGTATATGTATGTATATATTTATTATTAAGTCTGAGAGATACTGCCATGGATATGAGGAGACAGAATATGGCTTCTGTCAGAGAGACTTACAAAGCTGAGGCTCCAGTAGCCTAGGTGAAATCACCAACAAAACAAGCCAGCGCTCAGCAGTGCTCTGGCAACTCTTTTTGTATATCTGGGCCTGTCAATAAAATAATGATATAAGTAAAATATTAACGAGTGCAGACAGAGTGAGTGAGAGCCTGTGAGAGTCAGAGACAGAGAAGGAGAGAAAAGAAAGAGAGGAGTTGGAAATAGACCAGAAGTCAAAAACCCCCTAGATTGTGTTCATTCATGACAGGTTCAAACCTGTGTTGCAGAGATTGTAAGGCAGCAGCTCTCATTCCCACAGACCCCAGACAACCCAAGCGTTCACTATATGTTTGTAGTATTTGCCCCAGGAAATGCATTGGACATCAAGTGTTCCCTTCAATTATAAGAGAAAATATATCAAACAGAAGATATGACACTCATGTGATACCTGACTGAATAAATAAATATGCAAATAAATGGGGATGATTTAGGAGGACTTGAAAAAATAAAAATAATGAAAATAAAAACCACAAGAAGAGCTGATAACAGTAGAAACATAGAAACCATCTGCTGAGAAACAGAGGGCTGCTTCAAAAATTCCCTAACACTTCAGGGTCCAAGGAAATTAAGATTTCTGGAAAAAGAAAACAAACACATACATATTGAAGCTTACACTAGAAAAAGGAGGGAAGTTCTGGGCTATGATAATTACAATAAGGATGCTGATAGAATCACAATTAGAAATGCTACTGGAACGTTCTATTATTTATAATTGTATTGAATACTGCTCCAGCTACATTGCCAATTATTTCTGAAAAACTAGGCTGTTATAAATGTGGTAATTCTGATTTAAGGTCAAATACAATAGGTAGAAAATTCAAAAAATGGCATATATATAAATATATATGTTTATATATATATGTATCTCTTTATTATAAACTCTGAGTGATACTGGCATGGAAATGAGCTGAGAGAATATGGCTTGTGTCAGAAAGACTTACAAACTGATGCTCCAGTAGCCTAGGTGAAATTGCCAATACAACACGCCAGAGCTCAGCAGTGCTCTGGTAACTCTCTTTGTATATCTGGGCCTGTCAGTAAAATAAGTATATAAGTAAAATATAAATGAGTGAAGACTGAGTGTATGAGAGTATGTGAGAGTTAGAGACAGAGAAGGTAAGAAGAGAAATACATGAGTTGGAAAGAGACCAGAATTCAAAAACCTCCTACACTGTGTTCTTGGATGACAGGTTCAAAGCTGGCTTTTAGAGATTTTAAGGCAGCAGCTCTCATGCCCACAGACCCCAGACAGCCCCAGCCTTCACCATAAGCTGTACTACCAGACCTGACAGTAATGTGTGTGTGTGTCTGTCTGTCTGTCTGTCTGTGTCTGTGTGTGCTCTGAGCTCACATACAGTTGTCTCAGAGCATGGGTGTCAAGGTAGCCAGCCTCAACTGCAACTTATGTACAGAGAACCTAGCTGGTCAGGGCAAGCCAGCTAGCCCAGATTCTGGCTAAGCTAGAATGCATATGCAAAGGGACTCTCATGTCTTGCTCTCCTGAGTTCCCCATTCAATCCCATGCCTCACTATCATCCAAACACTGCCAATGAGGGAAGCTGGCGCATCCCTTAGAATTCAGGGGCATGAGCCTGGCCTGTCATGTTTGGCTGCCTACTCACCCTCCAGGCTCTCAGTCCACTGCTAAGGGCAGCAGATTACAAGCCCAGAAAGAACCCAGAGAGAGCTGTGTCTCAATATAGATGGGAACTGTGTTTGACCAAACACTAGTGGATGAACCTGGCCCCTTACACCTCCCCTTTGGTTCCGACTAATGCAATTGCTCCTGTGGCCTCACAAGCCCTAATCATGGTGTACTGGTGTCCACTCATGACACTCAGAGAGATTCCCAGAAGTAGGCATGCATGAGTGTCCCATAAAAGTCGCTCGGCTTGCAGGAAGCACAAACTCCCCTGGCCCTTGCTATGGAGAGACAAAAGGAAGATGGATGCCTCCATTGGCTGAATTAGGACCTTCCAGTGGAGATCACAGCCCCGCCCCTCACCTGAGGGCCTGGCTGATGCAAATACAGGCAATTGGAAGCAGATCTTACTACTTGGGCCCTGAGGACATACTCAGGAATCCCTCCAGTAGCTAGCAGGCTGGCACACCTCCTGACCCCAAGATAGGTGTGCTCCTAGTTGGGAAGGCCTTCTGGCCAGAGGTGAGAATATTCCCTAGATACAAGAACTAACTTCAGGTTTCAAAAGGATTTGAAACCCCATGAGGCAATTGGAAAAGACATTTCACAGCCATCAAAACACCCTTTTTCTGAACCCTGGAAGCTTCCGTTTTGCATGGAAAATCTGGACACTGGTGTTGCCATCAGAATCACAGATCCTTTACATTTGGCCCAATAGAGGAAAAGCATAATGTGTGTGCCAGGGGGATAGAGTTTCACTTCTTTTGACCTGGGCTCTCATGGAATAAGGACTAGGATGCTGTGCAGGAAGGTGAGGAGTGTTGCATTTAGGCTGAGTTTCAGCCTCAGGGCCCTGGAGAATGTGAGTCAAGCACAGAGGGCCGGGACAGCTGCAGCTGGTGATGGACACATGCCTGTTACCTGCAGTAGTTTAGATGCCTTCACAGTTCCCCACTGTACTATGCCATATGCACAAGATTAAATAATCCAAAGGGCAAAGAGAGGAAAATATCAACAACAGGAATACCGAGTTAAAGATGCATGCACTGACTTCCAGTAAGGGCCCAGTGAAGAAGGAACATAGAGACAGTAAGAGAGACACAATGACAGTGACAGAAATGGACTGAAATTCTGGCCCTGTGTTGATTAGTGCCAGAGCACTGAAGACAAACCCTCCATTCCCATGCATACTTCTTAAAAGTGGCATTGTTATATTATGTTTGTGAGGAAAGGTTACACTTAGAACATCTAGGTCTTAGCCCACTCTGAGAAGCAACAATGGCCTGCAGACCACTCTCCAAAACTGCCCTCGCCTCTCCATTTGGAAGTTGTCTTAGTGATGTTTCAGCCAAGATGCAGGCTGGTGTATTGCATCTCCCTGGTCCATTCTCAGACTTTGCTGTGTGCAGGGAACTTCACTATGTCTATTTCTTCATTGATTTACAGTTTTGGGATAGGACTCGGTGGAGAATAAGAGCAAGAGGGAAGTAGATGATTTGGCAGAGGTAGTTTGTGCTGAGAGAGATTTGTAGAGTGATAAGCAGTATACGAATGGCTCTGTTAGATGTCTCCCATGACTGTGGATCAGAAGGGCCAAGTGTGTCCACATTCTTACCCTATCCAGAGCTGTGCAGGTCTCTAGCTAAAATTTTTTTTCAGACCTCTACATGTTATATATATATATATATATATATATATATATATATATATATATATATGGCGAGAGAGAGAGACTGATGTAGTCATTTTCTACAATGGATTCGATAAGACATTCAGACAATTGATTGCTAAAACCTGGAGAGAAACTGTGCATCAGGAAAAGAATTGTCCAAAGGAGTAAAATCTCAAAATCATTAGCTATATGCAGCTCCAATGGAACAGAAAAAAAGCTTGAGAAGGAACTCAACAAGGAGACTCTCCACATGGACATGCACAACAATTTTCCTAGTCTGGCAACAGACACAGGGAAGCTGGTAGTTCCTAGTGCAAGCCTAATGGCAAAAACCTCTCACTCTTTAGTGTTTTTAGATCTGAAAAGAAGAAAACTGACCAAGGGCCAAAGAGAGCTACAATGGTGTCAATATTGAACTGTAAATCAGAATGTACCAAGTGTTTTGCAAAAAAAAACTTTATTAAAAACTCTGAGTGATACTGGCATGGAAATGAGGAGACAGAATATGGCTTGTGTCAGAAAGACTTACAAACTGAGGCTCCAGTATCCTAGGTGAAATCGCCAACACAACAAGCCAGAGCTCAGCAGTGCTGTGGTAACTCTCTTTGTATATCAGGTCCTGTCAGTAAAATAAGGATATAAGTAAAATATTAATGATGGAAGACAGAGTGTGTGAGAGCATGTGAGAGTTAGAGACAGAGAAGGCGAGAAGGTAAATAGATGAGTTGGAAAGAGACAAGAATTCAAAAACCTCCTACACTGTGTTCATTGATGACAGGTTCAAACCTGGCTTGTAGAGATTGTAAGGCAGCAGCTCTCATTCCCACAGACCCCAAACAGCCCCAGACTTCACCATATGCTCTACTACCAGACCTGACAGTAATGTGTGTGTGTGTGTGAGTGTCTGTCTGTCTGTCAGTGTGTGTCTGTGTGTGCTCAGAACTAACATATAGTAGTCTCAGAGCATGGGTGGCAAGGTAGCCAGCCTCACCTGCAACTTATGTACAGAGAACCTAGCTGGTTAGGGAAAGCCAGCTAGCACAGATACTGGCTCAGCAAGAATGCATATGCAAAGGGACTTTCATGTCTTGCTCTCCTGAGTTCCCCATTCAATCTCATGCCTCACTATCATCCAAACACTGCCAATGGGGGAAGCTGGGGCACCCCTCAGAATTCAGGGGAAGGACCCGGTCCAGTCAATTTTGGCTGCATACTCAGCCTCCAGGCTCCCAGTCCACTTCTCAGGGCAGCGGATTACAAGTCCAGAAAGAACACAGAAAGAGTTCCAACATAGATGGGAACTGTGTTTGACCAAACAATAGTGGATGAATAAGGCCCCTTACACCTCCCCTTTGGGTCTGGCTATGGCAATTGCTCCTGTGGCCTCACAATCCCTGAACATGATGTCCTGGTTTCCATACATCACACTCATAGAGATTCCCAGAAGTAGGCATCCATGAGTGTCCCATAGAAAGTCTCTCTGCTTCCAGGAAGCACAGATTCTCCGGGCCCTTGCTATGGAGAGACCAAAGGAAGATTGATGCTTCCATTGTCTGAATTAGGAGTTTCCAGTGGAGATCACAGCCCCGCCACTCACCTGAGGGCCTGGCTGCTGCTAATATAGGCAACTGGAAACACCTGTTACCACTTGGGACCTGGGGACATACTCAGGAATCCCTCCAGGAGATAGTAGGCTGGCAGACCTACTGACCCCAGGATAGCTGTGCTCCTAGTTGGGAGGGCCTTCTGGAAACCCCAGAAGGCACTTGGAAAAGACATTTCACAGCCATCAAAACACCCTCTTTCAGAACCCTGGAAGCTTCCCTTTTGCGTGGAAAATCTGGACACTGGTGTGGCCATCAGTACCACAGATCCTTTACATTCGGCTTAATAGAGCGAAAGCACAATGTGTGTGCCAGGGGGATAGAGTTTCACTTCTCTTCACCTGGGCTCTCATGGAATAAGTACAAGGACGCTGTGCAGGAAGGTGAAGAGGGCTATATTTAGGCTGAGTGTCAGCCTCAGGATCCTGGAGAATGGGAGTCAAGCACTGAGGGCCTGGACAACTCAAGCTGCAGATGGACATATGCCTGGAACCTGCAGCAGCAACGCTGTCTCTGCAGTTCCCCTCTGTACTACACCATGTGCAGGAGACTAAATAATCCAAAGGGTAAAGAAAGGAAAATTTCAACACCAGGATGACTGAGGTCACGATGCATGCACTGACTTCCAGTAAGGGTGCAGGGAAGGAGGCACATAGAGACAGTCAGAGAGACAGAATGACAGAGACAGAAAAGGACTGAAATTCTGACCCTTTGTTGATCAGTGCCAGAGCACTGAAAACAAACCCTTCATGCCCATGCATACTTGTTACAAGTGGCATTGCTATTTTATGTTTTTGAAGAAATGTAACCCTTAGAACATCTAGGTCTTAGCCACTCTGAGAAGCAACACTTGGCCTGCAGCCCACTCTCCAAAACTGCCCCACCTCTCCAAATCGGAAGTAGTCTTAGTGATGCTCCAGCCAAGATGCAGGCAGGCATATTGCATATCCCTGGTCCAGCCTCAGCCTGTCCTGTGTGCAGGCAACTTCACTATGTCTATTTCTTCTTTGATTTAGAGTTTTGGAATAGGACTCTGTGGACAAAATGAGCAAGAGGGATGTAGATGTTTTGGCAGCGGTAGTTTGTGCTGAGAGAGATTTGTAGAGTGATAAATGATATGGCTCTGTGAGATGTCTCTTATGACTGTGGCTCAGAGGGCCAGGTGTATCCATTTTACTACCCTAACACAGAGCTCTGCAGGTCTCTAGCTAAAAATATTTTCAGACCTCTACAAGTTACATATATAGAGAGATAGAAAGATAGTGAGAGTGAGACACTGATATAGCCATTTTCTACAATGTATTTGATATGACATTCAGACAATTGATTGCTAAAACCTCGAGAGAAACTGTGCATCAGGAAAAGAATTGACCAAAGGAGTAAAATCTCCAAATCATTAGCGATATGCAGCTCCAACGGGACCAATTGAAAAAGGCTCGAGGAGGAACTCATCCAGGAGACTCTCCACATGGACAGGCACCACAAGTTTCCTAGTCTGGAAACACACATTGGGCAGCTGCTAGTTCCCAGTGCAAGCCTCAGGGCAAAAACCTCTCCCTCTTCAGTGTCTCAGAATTCAAAAACCTCCTACACTGTGTTCATTGATGACAGGATCAACCCTGGCTTGTAGAGATTGTAAGGCAGCAGCTCTCATGCCCACAGACCCCAGACAGTCCCAGCCTTCACCATATGCTGTACTACCAGAACTGACATTAATGTGTGTGTGTGTCTGTCTGTCTGTCTGTTTGTCTGACTGTGTGTGTCTGTGTGTGCTCAGAGCTCACCTGTAGTAGTCTCAGAGCATGGATGGCAAGGTAGCCAGACTCACCTGCAACTTATGTACAGAGAACGTAGCTGGTCAGGGCATGCCAGCTAGCCCAGATTCTGGCTAATCAAGAATGCATATGCAAAGGGACTCTCATGTCTAAATCTCCTGATTTCCCTATTCAATCCCATGCCTCACTATCTATCATCCAAAAACTGGCAACGGGGGAAGCTGGGGAACCCTTCAGAATTCAGGGGCATGAGCCTGTCCTGTCACGTTTGGCTGCCTACTTAGCATCCAGGCTCTCAGTCCACTGCTCTGGGCAGCAGATTCCAAGCACAGAAAGTACCCAGAAAGAGCTGTGTTTCAACATAGATGGGAACTGTGTTTGACCAAACAATAGTGGATGAACCCGGTCCCTTACACCTACCCTTTGGGTCAGGCTAAGGCAATTGCTCCTGTGGCCTTACATCACTGATCATGGTCTCCTGGTGTCCACACTTCACACTCAGAGAGATTCCCAGAAGTAGGCATGCATGAGTGTCCCATACAAAGTCTCTCTGCTTGCAGGAAGCACAAACTCCCCGGGCCCTTGCTATGGACAGACAAAAGAAAGATGGAAGCCTCCATTGGCTGAATTCGGTTCTTCCAGTGGAGATCACTACCCCGAACCTCAGCTGAGGGCCTGGATGCTGCTAATAAAGGCAATTGGAAACACCTGTTACCACTTGGGCCCTGAGGACATACTCAGGAATCCCTCCAGGAACTAGCAGGCTGGCAGACATCCTGAGCCCAGGATAGCTGTGCTCCTAGTTGGGTGGCCCTTCTGGCCAGAAGTTAGAATATTCCCTAGATACAAGAAAGAACTTCAGGTTTCAAAAGGACTTGAAAACCCCATGAGGCACTTGGAAAAGACATTTAACAGCCATCAAAACACCCTCTTTCAGAACCCTGGAAGCTTCTGTTTTGCATGGAATATTTGGACACTGGTGTGGCCATCAGTACCACAGATCCTTTACATTCGGCTTAATAGAGGGAAAGCACAATGTGTCTCCCAGGGGGATAGAGTTTCACTTCTCTTCACCTGGTCTCTCATGGAATTAGGACAAGGACGCTGTGCAGGAAGGTGAGGAGGGCTGCATTTAGGCTGAGTGTCAGCCTCAGGGCTCTGGAGAATGGGAGTCAAGCACAGAGGGCCTTGACAGCTGTAGCTGCAGATGGACATATGCCTGGAACCTCCAGCAGCAAGGCTGTCTCAGCAGTTCCCCTCTGTACTACACCAAGTGCAGGAGACTAGATAATCCAAAGGACAAAGAAAGGAAAATTTCAACACCTGGATGACTGAGTTCACGATGCATGCACTGACTTCCAGTAAGGGCACAGGAAAGAAGGCACATAGCGACAGTTACTGTCTTCATTGATGACAGGATCAACGCTGGCTTGTAGAGATTGTAAGGCAGCAGCTCTCATGCCCAGAGACACCAGACAGCCCCTGCCTGCAAATAAATATGCAAACAAATGGGGATTATCTAGGAGGATTTGAAAAAAATAAAAACAAAAACCATAGGAAGACCTGATTACAGCAGAATTATACAAAATGTCTGCTGAGAAACAAGGGCTGCTTCAAAACTTCCCTTACACTTCAGGGTCCAGGCAAATTAAGAATTCCCAAGAATGAAAAGGCATACTTATTGAAGCTTACACAAGAAAATGGAGGCAAGTTCTGTGCTATGATAATTACAATGAGGATACTGAAAGAAAGGCTATTGGATATGCTCCTGGAAGGTTTATAATTTATAATTGTAGTGAATCCTGTTCCAACTATGTGACCAATTATTTATAAGTAGGCTGTTATAAATGTGGTAATTCTGCATTAAGATCAAATAAAAAAGGTCAACAATTCTAAAAATGACTGATATATATATGCATATATATGTACATATATGAAAGTATCTTTATTATAGACTCTGAGAGATAATGGCATGGCTATGAGGAGACAGAGTATGGCTTGTGCCAGAGAGACTTACAAAGCTGAGGCTCCAAAAACTTAGGTGAAATCGCCAACAAAGCAAGCCAGAGATCAGCAGTGCCCTGGTGACTCACTTTGTATATCAGGGCCTTTCAGTAAAATAAGTATATAAGTAAAATATTAATGAGTGCAGACAGAGTGAGTGAGAGCCTGTGAGAGTCAGAGACAGAGAAGGCAAGAATAGAAATAGAAGAGTGGGAAAGAAACCAGAATTCAAAAACCTCCCACACTGTGTTCATACATGACAGGTTAAAACCTGGTTTGTAGAGATTGTAAGGCAGGAGTCTCATGTCCACAGACCCCAGACCACCCCAGCCTTCCCCATATGTGTGTAGTATTTACAACACGAAATGTATTTTGAGTGTAAACTTCCCTTCAATAATAAAAGAAATATCTATCAAGCAGAAGAAATTACCCCTCATGTAATATAGGACTAAATAAAAAAGAAAATAAATGAGGATGATATAGGAGGATTTGAAAAAAATGAAAAATAAAACCAAAAAGAACAAGAAGACCTGATTACAGCAGAAAATGAAAACCATCTGCTGAGAAACAGAGGGCTGCTTCAAAAATTCCGAGACACTTCAGAGTCCAGGGAAATTAAGATTTCAGGAGAATGAAAAGAAAATCATATGTACTGATGCTTACACTAGAGAAAGGAGGCAAGTTCTGCACTATGATAATTACAGTAAGGATGCTGATAGAAATGCTATTAGAAATGCTATTGGAAAGTTCTATTATTTAAAATTGTACTGAATCCTGCTCCAACTAGGTGGACAATTATTAATGAAAAAGAAAGCTGTTGTAAATGTGTTAATTCTGAGAAAGATCAATTACATAGGTCGACAATTCTATAAATGAGAGATATATATATATGGATGTACATGTTTATTATAAAGTCTGACATAGACTGCCATGTAAATGAGGAGACAGAATATGGCTTGTGTCATAGAGACTTACAAAGCTGTGGCTTCAGTAGCCTACGTGATATCACCAACTAAACAAGCCAGAGCTCAGCAGTGCTGTGGTAACTCTCTTTGTATATCTGGGCCTGTCAGTAAAATAAGTATATAAGTAAAATATCAACCAGTGAAGACAGAGTGTGTGAGAGCATGTGAGAGTTAGAGACAGAGAAGGCAAGAAGAGAAATAGATGAGTTGGAAAGAGACCAGAATTCAAACACCTCCTACACTGTGTTCATTGATGGCAGGTTCAAACCTGGCTTGTAGAGATTGTAAGGCAGCAGCTCTCATGCCCACAGACCCCATACAGCCCCATCCTTCATCATATGCTGTACTACCAGATCTGACAATAATATGTGTGTGTGTCTATCTATCTGTCTGTGTGTGTCTCTGTGTGCTCAGAGCTCACCTATAGTAGACTCAGAGCATGGGTGTAAAGGTAGCCAGCCTCACCTGTAACTTATGTACAGAGAACCTAGCTGGTCAGGGCAAGACAGCTAGCCGAGATTCTGGCTAAGCAAGAATGCATATGCAAAGGGACTCTCATGTCTAAATCTCCTGAGTTCCCTATTCAATCCCATTCCTCACTATCTAACATCCAAAAACTGCCAACGGGGTAAGCTGAGGCACCCGTCAGAATTCAGGGGAATGAACCCGTCCAGTCATGTTTGGCTGCCTACTCAGCCTCCAGACTGTCAGTACATTGTTCAGGACAGCAGATTACAAGCCCAGAAAGAGATGCGTTTCAACATAGATGGGAACTGTGTTTGACCAAACAATAGTGGATGTACCTGGCCCCTCACACCTACCCTTTGGGTCCGGCTAAATCAATTGCTCCTGTGGCCTCACAATCCATGATCATGGTGTCCTGGTGTCCACACATCACACTCAGAGAGATTCCCAGAAGTAGGCATGCATGAGTGTCCCATACAAAGTCTCTCTGCTTGCAGGAATCACAAACTCCCAGGGCCCTTGCTATGGAGAGACAAAAGGAAGATGGATGCCTCCATTGCTGGAATTAGGAGATTCCAGTGGAGATCATGGCCCCGTCAATCACCTGAGGGCCTGGCTGCTGCTAATAAAGGCAATTGGAAACACCTGTTACCACTTGTGGCCTGAGGACATAGTCAGGAATCCTTCCAGGAGCTAGCAGGCTGGCAGACCTCCTCACCCCGGGATAGTGTGCTCCTACTTGGGAGGGCCTTCGGGCCAGAGGTGAGAATATTCCCTAGATACAATAAAGAACTTCAGGTTTCAAAAGGATTTGAAACCCCATGAGGCACTTGGAAAAGACATTTCACAGTCATCAAAACACCCTCTTTCTGAACCCTGAAAGCTTCCGTTTTGTGTGTAAAATCTGGACACTGGTTTGGCCATCAGTACCACAGATCCTTTACATTCAGCCCAATAGAGGGAAAGCACAATGTGTGTGCCAGGGTCGTAGAGTTTCACTTCTCTTCACCTGGGCTCTAATGGAATAAGGACGAGAATGCGGTGCAGGAAACTGAGGAGGGCTGCATTTAGGCTGAGTGTCAGCCACAGGGCCCTGGAGAATGGGAGTCAAGCACAGAGGGCCTGGACAGCTGCAGCTGGAGATCGATATATGCCTGTTACCTGCAGCAGGAACGCTGTCTCCTCAGTTCCCTTCTGTACTAGGCCATATGCACGAGACTAAATAATCCAAAGTGCAAAGAAAGGAAAATATCAACTCCAGGAAGACCGAGTTCACGATGCATGCAATGACATCCAGGAAGGGTCCAGGGAAGAAGGAACTTAGAGACAGTCAGAGAGTCAGAATGACAGTGACTGAAAAGGACTGAAATTCTGGCCTTGTGTTGATCAGTGCCAGAGCACTGAGGACAAACCCTCCATGCCCATGCATACTTCTTACAAGTGGCATTGTTATTTTATGTTTGTGAGGAAAGGTTACACTTAGAACATCTTGGTCTTAGCCCACTCTGAGAAGCAACACTTGGCCTGCAGCCCACTCTCCAAAACTGTCCTCGCCTCTCCAAATTAGTAGTTTTAGTGATGCTCCAGCCAAGATGCAGGCTGGCGTATTTCATCTCCCTGGTCCAGCCTCAGCCTGTCCTGTGTGCACGGAACTGCACTATGTCTATTTCTTCTTTGATTTACAGTTTTGGGATAGGACTCCTTGGACAAAATGAGCAAGAAGGAAGTAGATGTTTTGGCAGCTGTAGTTTGTGCTGAGAGAGATCTGTAGAGTGACAAGAGGTAAACGAATGGCTCTGTGAGATGTCTCACATGACTGTGGCTCAGAAGGGCCAGGTGTATCCGCATTACTACCCGAATCCAGAGCTGTGCAGGTCTCTAGCTAAAATATATTTTCAGACCTCTACATGATATATATATATATATATATATATATATATATATATATATATATATATATATATTGAGAGAGAGAGAGAAAGACACTGATGTAGTCATTGTCTACAATGGATGCGATATGACATTCAGACAATTGATTGCTAAAACCTGGAGAGAAACTGTGCATCAGGAAAAAAAATTGTCCAATGTAGTAAAATCTCCAAATCATTAGCTATATGCAGCTCAGGTGGGACCTAGCGAAAAAGGCTTGAGAAGGAACTCATCCAGGAGACTCTCCACATGGACAGGCACCACAAGTTTCCTAGTCTGGGAACACACACAGGGCAGCTGCTAGTTCCTTGAGCAAGCCTCAGGGCAAAATCCTCTCCCTCTTCAGTGTTTTTACATCTGAAAAGAAAAAAAGTGTCCACGCACCAAGTAGAGCTACAATGGTGTCAATATTGAGCAGTAAATCAGAATGTGCCAAGTGTTTTGCATAAAATCTCCTTTGCCACAGTGATTCTGTTGTTCTCTTTCTCTCCCTCCCACACACATACACACACACAAACAAACACAAACACACTCTCACAGTCACGCATGCACACATCCACAGAGGCACAGGTACAAATGGAGTTATACACATGCGCACTGGAGAGCTTCTGCAAGGCAGGACCCTGGGCTGATCCCTGCTTCTCACTTCCTGGAAGCACGCCCGCCTTTTAAGACTAGCTCTGAGCTCCCCTTGGCGGGCTTCCTTCAGAGGGCTACTCTCTGAGTCCCGCCCTCGCAACTTCTCCTCTGTTCTCATTAGCCAGCTCTTGGTTCACGCCCCTGAAGGTGATGTACCTCTTCTCTAATTGGCCAGCTTTCTCTATGTATATGCACTGGGCCCTCCCCTCAGACTCAGAGGGCATGGTATCTTAGACCCGCCCCTTGTCACTGTCTGCCATCCTCTGTAGGCCCTGTTTCTGCTAACATGACCCCACAGCTCCTGTCTGGACCTGTCCTTAGGACACGGTCTGATTGAGCTAGGCTGGCCATGCTCTTGGGCACACCCATAATCACTATCTCCACTCCGGGCACTTGCCCCATGGTGCCTTAGACCCACACTGGTGCTGCCCTCTTGTGGACACCCAGCAGAATGCAGCAGAGTACAGGGATTCACAAGCTCACAGTAGAGTCATCCCAGACAAGGAGAGAAACCCCTTCCACTTGCAAAGCCAAATGGAGGATCCATTTCCCCAGAGGAAAGAACAGATGTCTAGGGCACTCTACGTCAATTTCAACCTTGCTGTCCATGGGCCACAAATCCCAGAGTTCTCCTCATTCCACAGAATCACTACACTCAACTATGGGCTATGCTGCCACCTTGTGGACACACAGCAGAATGCAGCTGAGCTCCCCCATGCCACTCCTCTTTGAGTCTACACAGAAAATTACACACACCATGGGAATAGCAAAGGAAAGAACCCATCTGAGGACCACCTGGGAGTATGCACAACAGTGTCCAGAATATCCAATGTGCCATTCATATTTGAAAAACCACTTGTGCAGTGGAAACTTCCTTTGTTATAGCACAACCCAGTTCCTAAGAATCTGCGTCAGGAATAAAGAAACAACAGTGGTAATCATAACTGAAACACACTTATGTACACTTACACACACACACACACACACACACACACACCCTCCCACAGAGATGCACACACTTTTCCCTGAAATACCGTGGATTGGGGTTGCTGTTTTGCACTCAAGTATAAGGTCAAAGTTTCATGTGTGGAGGGGAGAAGTATTAAGTTTCTGGCATATGAAGGTGAGAAGTGCCTAGAGCAGATCTACACTTACATGGACAATGAAGGGAGCATGGGTTGGAGGCACAGCTGGTGGAGCTGATAGGGAACTATGTGGAAGCCCAGGACCCCGTTATGAGCCCCTGCTCATCACTTACCCAGCTAGGGAAAAGCTGGGCTAGTGTCAAATCAGAACTGCAGCTGTTTCTCTGTCTCTCTTCCTGCTTGGGCACTGCTCTCTCAATTTATTACTGTTTCCTTCTCCTCAGTAAGAAAGTTACAAAGGATGTACAGAAATACAGGGAAAGTGGGAAAAATTACCCTTGAGCCCACTATTACAAGTAATTGTTGACAGTAAACCATTCATCCCCCAAGAAAGAACAGAATAAATATTTGTGAGGTTAAAAACATTGTAGGTTAAATAGTGAACATTCCTTAGAGCCATGCAATACTAATCCATTGTGCATTGGATGTCACTGTCAAAAAAAGTCCAGTAGTAGTTGTAGTAGTGTGTCATATCTGCAAAAGGAAATGTATTGTGTGTCAAAAGTTCCCTTCAGTTATAAGAGAAAATTTATCAGGCAGAAGATATGACCCCTCATGTTATATGTGACGAAATAAATAAATAAATATGCAAATGAATGCGGATGAACTAGGAGGATTTGAAAAAAATAAAAACAAAAACCACTGGAAGACCTGATTAAAGCAGAAATATAGAAAATGTCTGCTGAGAAACAGAGGGCTGCTTCAAAACTTCCCTGACACTTCAGGGTCCAGGCAAATTAAGAATTCCCGAGAATGAAAAGAAAGGCATACATATTGAAGCTTACACTAGAATATGGAGGAAAGTTCTGTGCTATGATAATTACAATGAGGATACTGATAGAAAAGCTATAGGAAATGCTCCTGGAAGGCTTATAATTTATAATTGTAGTGAATCCTGTTCCAACTATGTGACCAATTATTTATGAATAATGAGGCTGTTATAAAGGTGGCAATTCTGCATTAAGATCAAATAAAAAGGTCAACAATTCTAAAATGACTGATATATATATATGTATATATATGTACATATATGTAAGTGTATCTTTATGACATGTATCTATATGACATATATATGTATATATATGTACATATATGTAAGTGTATCTTTATTATAGACTCTGAGGGATACTGGCATAGCTATGAGGAGACAGAGTATGGCTTGTGCCAGAGAGACTTACAAAGCTGAGGCTCCAGAAACCTAGGTGAAATCGCCAAGTAAACAGCCAGAGATCAGCAGTGTCCTGGTGATTCCCTTTGTATATCTGGGCCTGTCAGTAAAATAATGTATATAAGTAAAATATTAATGAGTGCCGAAAGAGTGAGTGAGAGCCTGTGAGAGTCAGAGACAGAGAATTCAAGAAGAGAAAAGGAAGAGTGGGAAAGAGAACAGAAGTCAAAAACCTCCCACACTGTGTTCATACATGACAGGTTCAAACCTGGGTTGTAGAGATTGTAAGGCAGAAGTCTCAAGTCCACAGAACCCAAACCACCCCAGCCTTCACCATATGTGTGTAGTATTTACCAGACGAAATATATTGTGAGTGTAAATTTCCCTTCAATTATAAGAGAAAAATCTATCAAGCAGAAAAATGACCCCTCATAAATAAATAACCCCTTATAAATAAATAAATATGCAAATAAATGGGGACGATCTACAAGGATTTGAAAAAAAAATAAAAAACAAAAAGCACAGGAAGACCTGATAACAGGAGTGAATGAAAACCATCTTTTGAGAAACAGAGGCTGCTTCAGAAATTCCGAGACACTTTAGAGTCAAGGGAAATTAAGATTTCAGGAGAATGAAAAGAAACTCAAATGTACTGAAGCTTACACTAGAGAAAGGAGGCAAGTTCTGTACTATGATAATTACAATAAGGATGCTAATAGAAATGCTATTAGAAATGCTACTGGAAGGTTCTATTATTTATAATTGTATTGAATCCTGTTCCAACTAGGTGTCCAATTATTAATGAAAAAGGAAGCGGTTATAAATGTGTTAATTCTAATAAAGATCAATTACATAGGTCGACAATTCTAACAGTAACATATATATATATATATATATATATATGTGTGTGTGTGTGTGTGTGTGTGTGTGTGTGTGTGTGTGTGTGTGTGTGTGTTATTATAAAGTCTGAGAGATACTGCCATGGATAATGAGGAGACAGAATATGGCTTGTGTCAGAGAGACTTACAAAGCTGGGACTCCAGTAGCCTAGGAGAAATCACCAACACAACAAGCCAGAGCTCAGCAGTGCTCTGGCAACTCTCTTTGTATATCTGGGCCTGTCAATAAAATAAGGATATAAGTAAAATATTACTGAGTGCAGACAGAGTGAGAGACTGTGAGAGTCAGAGACAGAGAGGGAGAGTAAATAGATGAGTTGGAAAGTGACCAGAAGTCAAAAACTTCCTACACTGTGTTCATTGATGACAGGTTCAATCCTGCCTTATAGAGATTGAAAGGCAGCAGCTCTCATGCCCACAGAACCCATACAGCCCCATCCTTCACCATATGCTGTACTACCACACCTGACAGTAATATGTGTGTGAGTGTGTGTGTGTCTGCCTGTCTGTCTGTGTGTGCTCAGAGTTCAACTATTGTAGTCTCAGACCATGGGTGTCACTGTACTCACCCTCACCTGCAACTTATGTACAGAGAACCTAGCTGGACAGGGCAAGCCAGCTAGCCCAGATTGTGGCTAAGCAAGAATGCATATGCAAAGGGATTCTCATGTTTCCCTCTCCTGATTTCCCGATTAAATCCCATGCATCACTATCATCCAAACACTGACAATGGGGTAAGCTGGGGCACCCCTCAGAATTCAGGGGCATGAGGCTGAGTAGGCAGTCACGTTTTGCTGCCTACTCAGCCTCCACGCTTTCAGTCCACTGCTCAGGGCAGCAGATTACAAGCCCTTAAAGAACCCAGAAAGAGTTGTGTTTCAACATAGATGGGAACTGTGTTTGAAAAAACAATAGTAGATAAACCGGCCCCTTACACCTAATCTTTGGGTCCGGCTAAGGCAATTGCTCCTGTGGCCTCACAATCCATGATCATGGTGTCCTGGTGTCCACACATCACACTCAGAGAGATTCCCAGAAGTAGGCATGCATGAATGTCCCACACAAAGTCGCTCTGCTTGCAGGAATCACAAACTCCCCGGGCCCTTGCTATGAAGAGACAAAAGGAAGATGGATGCCTCCATTGGCTGAATTAGGAGATTTCAGTGGAGATCACAGCCCCGCCCCTCACCTGAGGGCCTGGCGGCTGCTAATAAAGGCAATTGGAGACACCTGTTAACACTTGGGGCCTGAGGACATACTCAGGAATCCCTCCAGGAGCTAGCAGGCTGGCAGACTTCCTGACCCCTGGATAGCTGTGCTCCTAGTTGGGAGGGCGTCCGGGCCAGAGGTGAGAATATTCCCTAGATACAAGAAAGAACTTCAGGTTTCAAAAGGATTTGAAACCCCAGGAGGCACTTGGAAAAGACATTTCATAGCGATCAAAACACCCTCTTTCTGAACCCTGGAAGACAAACCACTGAAGACAAACCCTCCATGCCCATGCATACTTGTTACAAAGGGCATTGTTATTTTATGTTTGAGAAGAAAGCTTACACTTAGAACATCTAGGTCTTAGCCCACTCTGAGAAGCAACACTTGGCCTGCAGCCCACTCTGCAAAACTGCCCTTGCCTCTCCAAATTGGAAGTAGTTTTAGTGATGCTCCAGCCAAATGCATGGTGGCGTATTTCATTACCCTGGTCTAGCCTCAGCCTGCCCTGTGTGCAGGGAACTACACTATGACTATTTCTTCTTTGATTTACAGTTTTGGGATAGGACTCGGACAAAAAGTGCAAGAGGGAATTAGATGATTTGGCAGCTGTAGTTTGTGCTGAGAGAGATTTGTAGAGTGACAAGAGTGAAACGAATGTCTCTCATGACTGTGGCTCAGAATGGCCAGGTGTATCCGCATTACTACCCGAATCCAGTGCTGTACAGGTCTCTAGCTAAAATATATTTTCAGACCTCGACATGTTATATATATATAATGAGAGAGAGAGAGACAGAAAGACACTGATGTAGTCATTTTCTATAATGGATGCGATATGCCATTCTGACAATTGATTGCTAAAACCTGGAGAGAAACTGTGCATTAGGAAAATAATTTTACAAAGGAGTAAAATCTCCAAATCATTAGCTATGTGCAGATTCAACGGGACCGATAGAAAAAGGCTCGAGAAGGAACTCATCCAGGAGACTCTCCACATGGACAGGCACCACAAGTTTCCTAGTCTTGCAACACACAAAGGGCAGCTGCTAGTTCCCAGTGCAAGCCTCAGGGAAAAAACCTCACCCTCTTCACTGTCTTTACATCTGAAAATAAGAAAAGTGACCAAGGGCCAAGGAGAGCCACAATGGTGTCAATACTGAGCTGTAAATCAGAAAGTGCCAAGTGTTTTGCACAAAATCACCTGTGCCACAGTGATTCTGTTGTTCTCTCTCTCCCTCCCTCAGACACACACACAAACACACACAAACACACACTCTCACACATACACACACGCACACATTCACAGTGGTACAGGCACAAACGGAGTTATACACATCACACTGGACAGCTTCTGCAAGGCAGGGCCCTGGGCTGAAACCTCCTTCGCACTTCCTGGAATCACGCCCAGCCTTTTAAGGCCAGCTCTGAGCTCCCATTGTCCTGCTTACTTCAGAAGGCCCACAGATAGGGCACCAGCCATGCTTGAATAGGCCAGTGGCCTAGGCCACGCCCAGAACCCCTGCCAGCAATATCATTGGCCAGTGTGCTAGGACACACCAAGGAGTGTCAATGCCCCTACTCAGTGATTGGCCAGCAACCTTGAGCACCGCCCACACGGTCCTGCAGCACGCTCATTGGGCAGCCTCTGGAAGGCCAGCCCACCAGCCACTTCTGCTGGAAAGAGTGACAATTCAAAAACCTCCAACACTGTGTTCATTGATAACAGGTTCAAAGCTGGCTTGTAGAGATAGTAAGAAGCAGCTCTCATGCCCACAGACCCCAGACAGCCCCAGCCTTCACCATATGTTGTAATATCAGACCTGACAACAATGTGTGTGTGTGTGGGGGGTGTGTGTGTGTGTCTGTGTGTCTGTCTGTCTGTGTCTGTGTGTGCTCAGAGCTCACCTATAGTAGTCTCAGAGCATGGGTGGCAAGGTAGCCAGCCTCACCTTCAATTTATGTACAGAGAACCTAGCTGGTCAGGGCAAGCCAGCTAGCCCAGATTCTGGCTAAGCAAGAATGCATATGCAAAGGGACTCTCATGTCTAAATCTCCTTTGTACCCTATTCAATCCCATGCCTCACTATCTATCATCCAAACACTGCCAATGGGGGAAGCTGGGGAGCCCCTCAGAATTCAGGGGCATGAGCCTGTCCAGTCATTCAGACTCCAGACTCTCAGTCCACTGCTCAGGGCAGCAGATTACAAGCATAGAAAGAACCCAGAAATAGCTGTGTTTCTACATAGATGGGAACTGTGTTCGACCAAACAATAGTGGATGAACCCGGTCCCTTATAACTACCCTTTGGGTCTGGCTAAGGCAAATGCTCCTGTGGCCTCACATCCCTGATCATGCTGTCCTGGTGTCCACACATCACACATAGAGAGATTCCCAGAAGTAGGCATGCATGAGTGTCCCATACAAAAGGACTCTCATGTATAAATCTCCTGAGTTCCATATTCAATCCCATGCCTCACTATCTATCATCGGGGGAAGCTGGGGCACCACTCAGAATTCAGGGGCATTAGCCTGTCCACACATCACACTCAAAGAGATTCCCAGAAGTAGATGTTTTTACATATGAAAATAAGAAAAGTGACCAAGGGCCAAAAAGAGCTACAATGGTGTCAATATTGATCTGTAAATCAGAATGTACCAAGTGTTTTGCAAAAAAAAATCACTTTATTATAAACTCTGAGTGATACTGGCATGGAAATGAGGAGACAGAATATGGTTTGTGTCAGAAAGACTTACAAACTGAGGCTCCAGTAGCCTAGGTGAAATCGCCAACACAACAAGCCAGAGCTCAGCAGTGCTCTGGTAACTCTCTTTGTATATCTGGGCATGTCAGTAAAATAAGTTTATAAGTAAAATATAAATGATTGAAGACAAAGTGTGTGAGAGCTTGTGAGAGTTATAGACAGATAAGGCGAGAAGAGAAATAGATGAGTTGGAAAGAGACCAGAATTCAAAAACCTCCTACACTGTGTTCATTGATGACAGGTTCAAACCTGGCTTATAGATATTGTAAGGTAGCAGCTCTCATGTCCACAGACCCCAGACAGCCCCAGCCTTCACCATATGCTGTACTTCCAGACCTGACAGTAATGTGTGTGTGTGTCTGTCTGTCTGTGTGTGTCTGTGTGTGCTCAGAACTCTGTCTCAGATCATGGGTGGCAAGGTAGCCAGCCTCACCTGCAACTTATGTACAGAGAACCTAGCTTCTTAGGGAAAGCCAGCTAGCCCAGATTCTGGCTAAACAACAATGCATATGCAAAGGGACTCTCATGTCTTGCTCGCCTGAGTTCCCGATTCAATCTCATGCCTCACTGTCATTCAAAAACTGCCAAGGGTAAAGTTGGGGCACACCTCAGAATTCAGGGGAAGGAACCTGTCCATTCACATTTGGCTGCTTTCTCAGCAGCCAGGCTCCCAGTCCACTTCTCGGGTCAGCAGATTACAAGCCCAGAAAGAACCCAGAAAGAGCTGTGTCTCAACATAGATGGGAACTGTGTTTGACCAAACAATAGTGGATTAATCCAGCCTCTTACACCTACCCTTTGGGTCTGGCTAAGGAAATTGCTCCTGTGGCCTCACATCCCTGATCATGGTGTCCTGGTGTCCACACATCACACTCAGAGAGATTCCCAGAAGTAGGCATCCATGAGTGTCCTATACAAAGTCGCTCTGCTTGCAGGAAGGACAAACACCCCAAGCCCTTGCTATGGAGAGACAAAAGGAAGATGGATGCCTCCATTGGCTGAAATAGGAGTTTCCAGTGGAGATCACAGCCCCGCCCCTCACCTGAGGGCCTGGATGCTGCTAATAAAGTCATTGTAAGCACCTGTTACCACTTTGGACCTGAGGACATACTCAGAAATACCTACAGGAGCTAGCAGGCTGGGAGACCTCCTGAATCCAGGATAGCTGTGCTCCTAGTTGGTAGGGAATTCAGGCCTGAGGTGAGAATATTCCTGAGATACAAGAAAGAAGTTCAGGTTTCAAAAGGATATGAAACCCCATGAGGCACTTGGAAAAGACATTTCACAGCCATCAAAACACCCTCTTTCAGAACCCTGGAAGCTTCCGTTTTGCATGGAAAATTTGGACACTGGTGTGGCCATCAGTACCACAGATCCTTTACATTCGGCCCAATAGAGGGAAAGCACAATGTGTGTGCCAGGGGGATTGAGTTTCACTTCTCTTGACCTGGGCTCTCAAGGAATAAGGAAAAGGATGTGGTGCAGGAAATTGAAGAGGGCTGCATTTAGGCTGAGTATCAGCCTCAGGGGCCTGGAGAATGGGAGTCAAGGACAGAGGGCCTGGGCAGCTGCAGCTGGAGTTGGACATATGCCTGTTACCTGCAGCAGGATCGCTGTTTCCCCAGTTCCCCAATGTACTACGCCATATGCAGGAGACTGAATAATCTAAAGGGCAAAGAAAGGAAAATTTCAACACCAGGAAGTCGGAGTTCACGATGCATGCACTGACTTCCATAAGGGCCCAGTGAAGAAGGCACATAGAGACAGTAAGAGAGACAGGATGAAAGAGATAGAAAAGGACTGAAATTATGGCCCTGTGTTGATCAGTGCCAGAGCACTGAAGACAAACCCTCCATGACCATGCATACTTCTTACAAGTGGCATTGTTATTTTATGTTTGTGAGGAAAGGTTACACTTAGTACATGTAGATCTTAGCCCACTCTGAGAAGCAACACTTGGCCTACAGCCCAATCTCCAAAACTGCCCTCACCTCTCCAATTTGGAAGTAGTCTTACTTATGCTCCAGCCAAGATGCAGGCTGGAGTATTGCATCTCCCTGGTCAAGACTCAGACTGTCCTGTGTGCACGGAACTGAACTATGTCTATTTCTTCTTTGATTTACAGTTTTAGGATAGGACTCCTTGGATAAAAATAGACAGAGGGAAGTAGATGATTTGGCAGAGGTATTTTTTTCTGAGAGAGATTTGTAGAGTGATAAGAGGTATACGAATGGATCTGTGAGATGTCTCTCATGACTGTGGCTCAGAAGGGCCAGGCATATCCGCATTACTACCCTAATACAGAGCTGTGCAGTTCTCTAGCTAAGAAATATTTCCGATCTCTACATGTTACATATATATATATATGAAACACCTGTTACCAGTTGAGCCCTTAAGACAAACTGAGGAATCACTCGACGAGCTAGCAGGCTGGCAGACCTCCTGACCCCTGGATAGCTGTGCTCCTAGTTGGGCGGGCCTTCTGGCCAGAGGTGTGATTATTCCCTAGATACAAGAAAGAAGTTCAGGTTTCAAAAGGATTTGAAACGTAATGAGGCACTTGGAAAAGAGCCATTTCACAGCCATCAAAACACCCTCTTTCTGAACCCTGGAATCTTCCGTTTTCCATGGACACTGGTGTGTCCATTAGTACGACAGATCCGTTATATTCGGGCCAATAGAGGGAAAACACAAAGTGCTTTCCAGGGGGGTAGAGTTTCACTTCAATTGACCTGAGCTCTCATGGAATAAGGGCAAGGATGTGGTTCAAGAAGGTGAGGAGGGCAGCATTTAGGCTGAGTGTCAGCCTCAGGGCCCTGGAGAATGGGAGTCAAGCACAGAGGGCCTGGACAGCTACAGCTGGAGATGGACATAAGCCTGGACCCTGCAGCAGGAACGCTGTCTCCACAGTTCCCCTCTGTTTTACAACTTATGCACTAGACTAAATAATCCAAAGGGCAAAGAAAGGAAAATTTCAACAGCAGGAAGACTGAGTTCACGATGCATGCACTGACTTCCAGTAAGGGCCCAGGGAAGAAGGAACGTAGAGACAGTCAGAGAGACATAATGACAGACAGAAAAGAACTGAAATTATGGCACTGTGTTGATCAGTGCCAGAGCACTGAAGACAAACCCTCCATGCCCATGCATACTTCTTATAAGTGGAATTGCTATTTTATGTTTGTGAGGAAAGTAATACTTAGAACATCTAGATCTTAGCCCACTCCGAGAAGCAACACTTGGCCTGCAGCCCAGTCTCCAAAACTGCCCTTGCCTCTCAAAATTAGATGTAGTCTTAGTGATGCTCCAGCCAAGATGCAGGCTGACATATTGCATCTCCTTGGTTCAGCCTAAGCCTGTCCTGTGTGGAGTGAACTGCACTATGTCTATTTGTTCATTGATTTACAGTTTTGGGATAGGACTTGGTGGACAAAAAGAGCAAGAGGGAAGTAGATTATTTGGCAGCTGTAGTTTGTGCTGAGAGAGATTTTTAGAGTATAAGAGGTATACGAATGGCTCTGCGAGATGTATCTTAAGACTGTGGCTCAGAAGGGCCTGGGGTTTCCGCATTACTACCCTAATCCAGAGCTGTGCAGGTCTCTAGCTAAAAAAATATTTTCAGAACTTTACATGTTATATATATATATATATATATATATATATATATAGAGAGAGAGAGAGAGAGAGAGACTGATGTAGTCATTTTCTACAATGATTCGATATGACATTCAGACCATTGATTGCTAATACCTGGAGAGAAACTGCATCAGGAAAATAATTGTCAAAAGGAGTAAAATCTGAAATTCATTAGCTATATGCAGCTCCAACTGGACAGAGCGAAAAAGGCTTGAGAAAAATCTCATTAAGGAGACACTCCACATGGACAGGCACCACAAGTTTCCTAGTCTGGCATCAGACACAGGGCATCTGGTAGTTCCCAGTACAAGCCTCAGGGCAAAAACCTCTCCATCTTCAGTGTTTTTACATCTGAAAAGAAGAAAAGTGACCAAGGGCCAAAGAGAGCTACAATGGTGTCAATATTGAGCTGTAAATCAGAATGTACCAAGTGTTTTCAAAAAAATCACTTTATTATAAACTCTGAGTGATACTGGCATGGAAATGAGGAGACAGAATATGACTTGTGTCAGAAAGACTTAAAAACTGAGGCTCCAGTAGCCTAGGTGAAATCGTCAACACAACATGCCAGAGCTCAGCAGTGCTCTGGTAAATTTCTTAGTATATCTCGACCGGTCAGTAAAATAAGTATATAAGTAAAATATTATTGAGTTAAGACAGAGTGTGTGAGAGCATGTGAGAGTTAGAGACAAAGAAGGCAAGAAGAGAAATAGATGAGTTGGAAAGAGACCAGAATTCAAAAACCTCCTACACTGTGTTCATTGATGACAGGTTCAAACCTGGCTTGTAGAGATTGTAAGGCAGCAACTCTCATGCCCACAGACCCCAGACAGCCCCAGGCTTCACCATATGCTGTACTACCAGACTTGACAGTAATGTGTGTGTCTGTCTGTCTGTCTGTCAGTGTGTCTCTGTGTGTGCTCATAACTCACCTATAGTAGTCTCAGAGCATGGGTGGCAAGGTAGCCAGCCTCACATGCAACTTATGTACAGAGAACCTAGCTAGTTAGGGCAAGCCAGCTAGCCCAGATTCTGGCTCAGCAAGAATGCATATGCAGAGGGACTCTCATGTCTTGCTCTCCTGAGTTCCCGATACAATCACATGCCTCACTATCATCCAAACACTGCCATGGGGAAAGCTGGGGCACCCCTCAGAATTCACCTGCAGGACCCTGTCCAGTCACGTTTGGCTGCATACTCAGCCTCCAGGCTCCCAGTACACTTCTCAGTGGACAACAGATTACAAGCCCAGAAAGAACCAAGAAAGAGTTCCAACATAGATGGGAACTGTGTTTGACCAAACAATAGTGGATGAACCCAGCCCCTTAGACAAAAGGAAGATGTATGCCTCCATTGGCGGAATTAGGAGATTCCAGTGGAGATCACAGCCCCGCCCCTCACCTGAGGGCCTGGCTGCTGCTAATAAAGGCAATTGGAAACACCTGCTACCACTTGGGGCCTGAGGACATACTCAGGAATCCCTACAGGAGCTAGAAGGCTGGCAGACCTCCTGAACCCGGGATAGCTGTGCTCCTAGTTGGGAGGGCCTTCTGACCAGAGGTCAGAATATTCCCTAGATACAAGAAAGAACTTCAGGTTTCAAAAGGATTTGAAACCCCATGAGACACGTGGAAAAGACATTTCACAGCAGTCAAAAAAACCCTCTTTCAGAACCCTGGAAGCTTCCGTTTTGTGTGGAAAATCTGGGCACTGGTGTGGCCATCAGTACCATAGGACCTTTAAATTTGGCCCAATAGAGGGAAAGCACAATGTGCGTGCCATGGTGGTAGAGTTTCACTTCTCTTGACCAGGGCTCTCATGGAATAAGGACAAGGATGCTGTGCAGGAAACTGAGGAGGCTGCATTTAGGCTCACTGTCAACCACAGGGCCCTGGAGAATAGGAGTCAAACACAGAGTGCCTGGACAGCTGCAGCTGGAGATGGACATATGCCTGTTACCTGTAGCAGGAACACTTCATTCTCAGCTCCCCTCTGTACTATGCAATATGCCTGAGACTAAGTAATCCAAAGGGCAAAGAAAGGAAAATTTCCACACCAGGAAGACTGAGTTCACGATGCATGCACTGACTTCCATGAAGGGTCCAGGGAAGTAGGCACGTAGATACAGTCAGAGAGAGAGAATGACAGTGACTGAAAAGGACAGAAATTCTAGCCCTGTGGCGATCAGTGCCAGAGCAATGATGACAAAGCCTCCATGCCCATGCATACTTCTTACAAGTGGCATTGTGATTTTATATTTGTGAGAAAAAGTTACACTTAGAACATCTAGGTCTCAGCCCACTCTGAGAAGCAACACTTTGCCTGCAGCCCACTCTCCAAAGCTGCCCTTGCCTCTCCAAATTAGAAGTAGTTTTAGTGATGCTCCAAACAAATGCAGGCTGGTGTATTTCATCTCCCTGGTCCAGGCACAGCCTGTCCTGCGTGCAAGGAACTGCACTATGTCTACTTCTTCTTTGATTTACAGTTTTGGGATAGGACTCCTTGGACAAAATGAGAAAGAGGGAAGTAGATGATTTGTCAGCTGAGTTTGTGCTGAGAGAGATTTGTAGAGTGACAAGAGGTAAACAAATGGCTCTGTGAGATGTGTCTCATGACTGTGGCTAAGATGGGCCAGGTGTAACCGCATTACTACCCGAATCCAGAGATGTGCAGGTCTCTAGCTAAAATATATTTTCAGAAATCTACATGTTATATATATGTGTGAGTATATATATATATATATATATATATATATATATATATATATAGAGAGAGAGAGAGAGAGAGAGAGAGCAAGACACTGATTTAGTCATTTTCTACAATGGATGCAATATGACACTACGAAAATTGATTGTTAAAACCTGGAGAGAAAATGTGCATTAGGAAAAGAATTGTCCAAAGGAGTAAAATTTCTAAATCATTAGCTATATGCAGCTCCAACGGGACCTAGTTAAAAAGGCTCGAGAAGGAACTTATCCAGGAGACTCTCCACATGGACAGGCACCACAATTTTCCTAGTCTGGCAACACACACAGGGCAGCTGCTAGTTCCCAGTGCAAGCCTCAGGGCAAAAACCTCTCCCTGTTCAGTGTCTTTACATCTGAAAATAAGAAAAGTGACCAAGGGCCAAGGAGAGCTACAATGGTGTCAATATTGACCTGTGAATCAGAATGTGCCAAGTGTTTTGCACAAAATCACCTGAGCCACAGTGATTCTGTTGTTCTCTCTCTCTCCCTCCACACACACACACAAACACACACAAACACACAGTCTCACAGTTACACACACGCACACATCCACAGAGGCACAGGCACAAACGGAGTTATACACATGCATACTGGACAGCTTCTGCAAGGCAGGGCCCTGGGCTGAACCCTGCTTCACACTTCCTGGAAGCACGCCCAGACTTTTAAGGCCAGCTCTGACCTCCCATTGTCGGGCTTACTTCAGAAGGCCTGCAGACAGGGAACATCCCATGCTGTGATAGGCCAGAGGCCTAGGCCACGCCCAGAACCCCTGCCAGCAATATCATTGGCCAGTGTGCTAGGACACGCCCAGGAGTGTCAAGGCCCCTAGTAAGTGATTGGCCAGCAACCTTGAGCACCACCCACACAGCCCTGCAGCAGGGTCATTGGGCAGCCTCTGGAAGGCTCAACCACCAGCTACTTCTGCTGGAAAGAGATGAGAATTCAAAAATCTCCTACACTGTGTTCACTGATGACAGTTTCAAAGCTGGCTTGTAGAGATTGTAAGGCAGCAGCTCTCATGCCCACAGACCCCAGACAGCCCCAGCCTTCACCATATTCTGTACTACCAGACCTGACATTAATGTGTGTGTGTGTGTGTGTGTGTCTGTCTGTCTGTCTGTGTCTGTTTGTGCTCAGAGCTCACCTATAGTAGTCTCAGAGCATGGGTGGGAAGGTAGCCACCTCACCTGCAACGTATGTACAGAGAACCTATCTGGTCAGGGCTAATGCTCCAGCCAAATGCAGGCTGGCATATTTCATCTCCCTGGACAAGCCTCAGACTGTCCTGTGTGCAGGGAACTGCACTATGTCTATTTCTTCTTTGATTTACAGTTTTGGCATTGGACTCGGTGGACAAAAAGCAACAGGGATGTAAATGATTTGGCAGCTGTAGTTTGTGCTGAGAGAGATTTTTAGAGTGACAAGAGGTAAAGGAATGGCTCTGTGAGATGTCTCTCATGAATGTGGCTCAGAAGGGCTTGGTGTATCCGCATTACTACCTGAATCCAGAGCTGTGCAAGTCTCTAGCTAAAATATATTTTCAGAGAGAGATAAAGAGCAAGACACTGTTGTAGTCATTTTATACAGTGGATGCGATATGACATTCAGACAATTGATTGCTAAAACCTGGAGAGAAACTGTGTATCAGGAATAGAACACTCAAGTAAAAGGTCAAAGTTTCATGGGTGGAGGGGAGAAGTGTTAAGTTTCTGGCATATGAAGGTGAGAAGTGCCTAGAGCAGATCAATAGTTATATGGACAACGAAGGGTGCATGGGTTGGAGGCACTGCTGGTGGAGATGCCTGGGAACTATTTAGAAGCCCAGGACCCCGTTTTGAGCCCCTGCTCACCACTTACAAAGCTAGGAAAAAACTGGTCTAGTGTCAAATCAGAACTGCAGCTGTCTCTCTGTCTCTCTTCCTGCTTTGGCCATGCTCTCTCAATTTATGACTGTTTCCTTGTACTCAATAAGAAAGTTACAAATGATGTACAGAAATACAGGGAAAGTGGAAAAATTACCCCCCTGACCACTATTACATGTAACTGTTGACTATAAAGCATTCATCCCCCAAGAAAGAACAGAATAAATATTTGTGAGGTTAGAAGCATTGTAGGTTAAATAGTGAACATTCTTTAGAGTCATGCAATACTAATCCATTGTGCATTGGATGTCACTGTCAAAAACAGTTCAGTAGTAGTTGTAGTAGTGTGTAGTATATGCAAAAGGAAATGTATTGTGTGTCAAACGTTCCCTTCAATTATAAGAGAAAATTTATCAGGCAGAAGAAATGACCCCTCATGTGATATGGGACTAAATAAATAAATAAATATGCAAATGAATGGGGATGATCTAGGAGGATTTGAAAAAAAAACAAAAACCACAGGAAGACCTGATTACAGCAGAAAAATAGAAAACGTCTGCTGAGAAACAGAGGGCTGCTTCAAAACTTCCCTGACACTTCAGGGTCCAGGAAAATTAAGAATTCCCGAGAATGAAAAGAAAGCCATACTTATTGAAGCTTACACTAGAATATGGAGGCAAGTTCTGTGCTATGATAATTACAATGAGGATACTGATAGAAAGGCTATTGGAAATGCTCCTGGCATGTATATAATTTATAATTGCAGTGAATCCTGCTCCAACTATGTGACCAATTATTTATGAATAAGGAGGCTGTTATAAATGTGGTAATTCTTCATTAAGATCAAATAAAAAGGTCAACAAGGCTAAAATGACTGATATATATGTATATATATGTACATATATGTAAGTGTATCTTTATTATAGACTCAGAGGGATACTGGCATGGCTCTGAGGAGACAGAGTATGGCTTGTGCCAGAGAGACTTACAAAGCTGAGGCTCCAGAAACCTAGGTGAAATCGCCAACAAAACAACCCAGAGCTCAGCAGTGCCCTGGTGACTCTCTTTGTATATCTGGGCCTGTCAGTAAAATAAGTATATAATTAAAATATTAATGAGTGCAGACAGAGTGAGTGAGAGCCTGTGAGAGTCAGAGACAGAGAAGGCAAGAAGAGAAATAGAATAGTGGGAATGAGACCAGAATTCAAAAACCTCCCACACTGTGTTCATACATGACAGGTTCAAACCTGGGTTGGAGAGAATGTAAGGCAGCAATCTCACGACCACAGACCCCAGACTACCCCAGCCTAAACAATATCTGTGTAGTATTTATGACAATATATAAATAATAAAATAATAATAAAATGATAAATGGCAATAATAAAAATAATAAAATAATAAAAATAATAAAATATAATAAAATATAAAAATAATAAAACACTAAAATATAAAAATAATAAAAAGACAATAATAAAATAAAAATCTATCAAGCAGAGGAAATTACCCCTCATGTAATATAGGACTAAATAAATATGCAAATAAATGGGGATGATATAGGAGGATTTGAAAAAATGAAAAAAAAATAAAAAGCACTAGAAGACCTGATTACAGCAGAAAATGGAAACCATCTGCTGAGAAACAAAGGGCTGCTTCAAAAATTCCGAGACACTTCAGAGTCCAGGGAAATTAAGATTTCAGGAGAATGAAAAGAAACTCATATGTACTGATGCTTACACTAGAGAAAGGAGGCAAGTTCCGTACTATGATAATTACAATAAGGATGCTGATAGAAATGCAATTAGAAATGCTACTGGAAGGTTCTATTATTTATAATTGTATTGAATCCTGCTCCAACTAGGTGGGCAAGTATTAATGAATAAGGAAGCTGTTATAAATGTGTTGATTCTGATAAAGATCAATTACATAGGTCGACAAATCTATAAATGATATATATATATATATGTATATTTATATATATATATATGGATGTATATGTTTATTATAAAGTCTGAGATATACTGCCATGGAAATGAGGAGACAGAATATGGTTTGTGTCATAGCGACTTACAAAGCTGTAGCTCCAGTAGCCTACGTGATATCACCAACGAAACAAGCCAGAGCTCAGCATTGCTCTGGTGACTCTCTTTGTATATCTGGGCCTGTCCGTAAAATAAGTATATAAGTAAAATATCAATCAGTGAAGACAGAGTGTGTGAGAGCATGTGAGAGTTAGAGACAGACAAGGCAAGAAGAGAAATAGATTAGTTGGAAAGAGACAAGAAGTCAAAAAACTCCTACACTGTGTTCATTGATGTCAGGTTCAAACCTGGCTTGTAGAGATTGTAAGGCAGCAGCTCTCATGCCCACAGACCCCATACAACCCCAGCCTTCACCATATGATGTACTACCAGACCTGACAGTAATGTGTGTGTGTGTGTGTGTGTGTGTGTGTGTCTGTCTGTCAGTGGATGTCTGTGTGTACTCAGAGCTCACCTCTCAGAGCATGGGTGTCAAGGTACCCATACTCACCTGTAACTTATGTACAGAGAACCTAGCTGGTCAGGGCAAGCCAGCTAGCCCAGATTCTGGCTAAGCAAGAGTGCATATGCAAAGGTACTCTCATATCTCCCTCTCCTGAGTTCCCGATTCAATCCCATGCCTCACAATCATCCAAACACTGCCAACTGGATAAGCAGGGGCACCCCTCAGAATTCAGGGGAATGAGCCTGTCCAGTAATGTTTGGCTGCCTACTCAGCCTCCAGACTCTCAGTCCACTGCTCAGGGCAGTAGATTACAAGCCCAGAAAGAACACAGAAATAGCTGTGTTTCAACATAGATGGGAACTGTGTTTGACCAAACAATAGTGGATGAACCCGGACCCTCACACCTACCCTTTGGGTCCGGCTAAAGCAATTGCTCCTGTGTCCTCACAATCCATGATCACGGTGTCCTGGTGTCCACACATCGCACTCAGAGAGATTCCCAGAAGTAGGCATGCATGAGTGTCCCATACAAAGTCGCTGTGCTTGCAGGAAGTACAAACTCCCCAGGACCTTGCTATGGACAGACATAAGGAAGATGGATGCCTCCATTGGCGGAATTTGGAGCTTCCAGTGGAGATCATGGCCCCGCCCCACACCTGAGGGCCTGGCTGCTGCTAATAAAGGCAATTGGAAACACCTGTTACCACTTGGTGCCTAAGGACATACTCAGGAATCCCTCCAGGAGCTAGCAGGCTGGCAGACCTCCTGACCCCGGGATAGCTGTGCTCCTAGTTGGGAGGGACTTTGTGGCAGAGGTGAGAATATTCCCTAGATACAAGAATGAACTTCAGGTTTCCAAAGGATTTGAAACCCCAGGAGGCCCTTGGAAAAGACATTTCACAGCCATCAAAACACCCTCTTTCTGAACCCTGGAAGCTTCCATTTTGCATGGAAAATCTGGACACTGGTGTGGCCATCAGTACCACAGATCCTTTACATTCGGCTTAATAGAGGGAAAGCACAATGTGTGTGCCAGGGGGATAAAGTTTCACTTCTCTTCATCTGGTCTCTCATGGAATAAGGACAAGGACACTGTGCAGGAAGTTGAGGAGGGCTACATTTAGGCTGAGTGTCAGCCTCATGGCCCTGGAGAATGGGAGTCAAGCACAGAGGGCCTGGACAGCTGCAGCTGGAGATGGACATATGCCTGTTACCTGCAGCAGGATCGCTGTCTCCACAGTTCCCCAATGTACTATGCCATATGCAGGAGACTAAGTAATCCAAAGGGCAAAGAAAGGAAAATTTCAACACCAGGAAGTCAGGGATCACGATGCATGCACTGACTTCCAATAAGGGCCCAGTTAAGAAGGCACCTAGAGACAGTCAGGGAGACAGAATGATAGTGACAGAAAAGGACTGAAATTCTGGCCCTGTGTTGATCATGTCATAGCACTGAAGACAAACACTCCATGCCCATGCATACTTCTTACAAGTGACATTGTTATTTTATGTTTGTGAGGAAAGGTTACACTTAAAACATCTAGGTCTTAGCCCACTCTGAGAAGCAACACTTGGCCGGCAGCCCTCTCTCGAAAATTGCCCCCGCCTCTCCAAATTGGAAGTAGTCTTAGTGATGCCATAGCCAAGATGCAGGCTGGCGTATTGCATCTCCCTGGTCCAGACTCAGCCTGTCCTGTGTGCAGGGAATTGCACTATGTCTATTTCTTCTTTGTTTTTCAGTTTTGGGATAGGACTCGGTGGACAAAAAGAGCAAGAGGGAAGTAGATGATTTGGCAGCTGTACTTTGTGCTGAGAGAGATTTGTAGAGTGACAAGAGGTAAACGAATGGCTCTGTGAGATGTCTCTCAAGACTGTGGATCAGCAGGACCACATGTATGCGCATTACTACCCTAATCCAGAGCTGTGCAGGTCTCTAGCTAAAATTAAGAAATTCTAGCAAATTAAGAATTCCAGTGAATGAAAAGAAACACATACATATTGAAACTTACACTAGCAATTGGAGGCAAGTTCTTCGCTATGATAATGACAATAAGGATACTGATAGAAAGGTTATTGGAAATGCTCCTGGGAGGTTTATAATTTATAATTGTACTGAAACCTGCACCAACTATGTGACCAATCATTTATGAATAAAGAGGCTGTAACAAATGTGGTAATTCAGCATTAAGATCAAATAAAAAGGACAACATTTCTAAAAATGACTGATATATATATATATATATATATATATGTATGTACATATATGTATGTGTTTATTTATTATAAACTATGAGGTATACTGGCATGGATATGAGGAGACAGAGTATGGCTTGTGCCAGAGAGACTTACAGAGCTGAGGCTCCAGAAACCTCGGTGAAATCGCCAACAAAACAAGCCAGAGCTCAGCAGTGCCCTGGTGACTCTCTTTGTATATCTGGGCCTGTCAGTAAGATAATATATAAGTAAAATATTAACGAGTGCAGACAGAGTGAGTGAGAGCCTGTGAGAGTCAGAGACAGAGAAGGCAAGAAGAGAAATAGAAGAGTTGGTAATAGACCAGAAATCAAAAACCTCCCACAATGTGTTCATACATGACAGGTTCAAACCTGGGTTGTAGAGTTTGTAAGGCAGCAGTCTCATGTCCACAGAACCCAGACAACCCCAGCCTTCACCATATGTGTGTACTATTTATGACAGGAAAGGTATGTGAGTGTAAACTTCCCTTCAATTATAAGAGAAATATCTATCAAGCAGAAGAAATGACCTCTCGTGTTATATAGGACTAAATAAATAAATAATTATGCGAATAAATGGGGATGATCTAGGAGGAATTGAAAAAAAATGAAAAATAGAAACAAAAAGCACAGGAAGACCTGATTACAGTAGAAACATAGAAACCATCTGCTGAGAAACAGATGGCTGCTTCAAAAATTCCGAGACACTTCAGAGTCCAGGGAAATTGAGATTTCAGGAGAATGAAAATAAACTCATATATCTTGAAGCTTACACTAGAGAAAGGAGGCAAATTCTGTACTATGATAATTTCAATAAGGATGCTGATAGAAATGCTAATAGAAATGCTACTGGAAGGTTCTATTATTTGAAGGTTCTATTATTTATAATTGTATTGAATCCTGCTCCAGCTATGTGGCCAATTATTAATGAAAAAGGAAGCTGTTATAAATGTGTTAATTCTGATTAAGATCAATTACATAGGTTGACAATTCCAAAAATGACAGATATATATATGTACATTTATATATGTATAAGGATGTATATCTTTATTATAAAGTCTGAGAGATACTTCCATGGATATGAGGAGACAGGATATGGCTTGTGTCAGATAGACTGACAAAGCTGAGGCTCAAGTAACCTAGGAAAAAACACCTACAAAATGCCAAAGCTCAGCAGGGCTTTGGCAACTCACTTTGTATATCTGTACCTGTCAATAAAATAAGGATATAAGTAAAATATGACTGAGTGCAGACAGAGGGAGTGAGAGCCTGTGAGAGTCAGAGATAGAGATGGCGAGAAGAGAAATAGAAGAGTTGGAAATAGACCAGAAGTCAAACCCCCCTAGATTTTGTTCATTCATGACAGGTTAAAACCTGGGTTGTAGAGATTGTAAGACAGTAGCTCTAATGCCTACAGACCCCAGAGAACCCAAGTCTTCTCCATATTTGTGTATTAATTGCCCCAGGAAATGTATTGTGCTTCAAAAGTTCCCTTCAATTATATGAGAAAATTTATCAAGCAAAAGAAATGACCCCATATGTGATACCTGACTAAATAAATAAATATGCAAATAAATGTGGATGATCTAGGAGGACTTGAAAAAATAAAATAAATAAATAAAAAGAAAAACCACAAGAAGACCTGATTACAGCAGAAACACAGAAACCATCAGCTGAGAAACAGAGGGCTGCCTCAAAAATTCCCTAACACATCAGGGTCCAGGGAAATTAAGATGTCCGGAGAAAGAAAACAAACACATATGTATTGAAGCTTACACTAGAAAAAGAAGGGAAGTTCTGGGCTATAATAATTACAATAAGGATGCTGATAGAAACATGATTAGAAATGCTTCTGGAAGGTTCTATTATTTTCATTTGTATTGAATGCTGCTCCAACTATATGGCCATTATTTATGAAAAACTAAGCTGTCATAAAAGTGGTAATTCTGAATTAAGGTCAAATACATAGTTCGACAATTCTAAAAATATCAGATATATATATATATATATATATATATATATATATATATATCTTTATTATAAACTCTGAGTGATACTGGCATGGAAATGAGGAGACAGAATATGGCTTGTGTCAGAAAGACTTACAAACTGAGGCTCCAGTAGCCTAAGTGAAATCGCCAACACAAAAAGCCAGAGCTCAGCAGTGCTTTGGTAACTATCTTTGTAAATCTGGGCCTGTCAGTAAAATAAGTATATAGGTAAAATATTAATGAGTGAAGACAGAGTGTGAGAGAGCATGTGAGAGTTAGAGACAGAGAAGGAGAGAAGAAATAGACAAGTGGAAAGAGACCAGAATTCAAAAACCTGCTACACTGTGTTCATTGATGACAGGTTCAAACCTGGCTTGTAGAGATTGTAAGGCAGCAACTCTGATGCCACAGACCCCAAACAGCCCCAGATTTCACCATATGCTGTACTATATCTCACATATAGTAGTCTAAGAGCAAGGGTGGCAAGGTAGCCAGCCTCACCTGCAACTTATGTATAGAGAACTTAGCTGGTTAGGGAAAGCCAGCTAGCCCAGATTCTGGCTCAGCAAGAATCCATATGTAAAGAGACTCTCATGTCTTGCTCTACTGAGTTCCCGATTCAATCTCATGCCTCACTATCATCCAAACACTGCCAAAGGGATAAGCAAGGGCACCCCTCAGAATTCAGGGGAATGAGCCTGTCCAGTCACGTTTGGCTGCATACTCAGCCTCCAGGATGCCAGTGCACTTATCAGGGCAGCAGATTCCAAGCCCAGAAAGAACCCAGAAAGAGTTCCAACATAGATGGGAACTGTGTTTGACCAAACAATAGTGGATGAACCCAGCCCCTTACACCTACCCTTTGGGTCCAGCTATGGCAACTGCTCCTGTGGCCTCACAATCCCTATCATGGTGTCCTGGTGTCCACACATCACACTCCGAGTGATACCAAGAAGTAGGCATCCATTAGTGTCACATACAAAGTCGCTCTGATTGCAGGAAGCAAAAACTCCCCGGACCCTTACTATGGAGAGTCAAAAGGAAGATGGATTCCTCCATGGGCTGAATTAGGAGATTCCAGTGCACATCACAGCTCCGCCCCTCACCTGAGTGCCTGGCTGCTTCTAATAAAGGCAATTGGAAACACCTGTTACCACTTGGGCCCTGAGGACATACTCAGGAATCCCTACAGGAGCTAACAGGCTGGCAGACCACCTGACACCGGGATAGCTGTACTCCAAGTTCGGAGCGCCTTCTGGCCAGAGGTGAGAATATTCCCTAAATACAAGAAAAAATCAGGTTTCAAAAGGATTTGAAACCCCATGAGGCACTTGGGAAAGACTTTTCACAGCCATCAAAACACCCTCTTTCAGAACCCTGGAAGCTTCCGTTTTGCATGGAAAATCTGGACACTGGTGTGGCCATCAGTACCACTGATCCTTTACATTCGGCCCATTAGAGGGAAAGCACAATGTGTGTAACAGGGGGATAGAGTTTCACTTCTCTTGACCTGGGCTCTCATGCAATAAGGACAAGGATGTGGTGCAGGAAATTGAGGAGTGCTGCATTTAGGCTGAGTGTCAGCCTCAGGGCCCTGGAGAATGGGATTCAAGCACAGAGAGCCTGGACAGCTGCAGCTGGAGATAGACATATGCCTGTTCCCTGCAGCAGGATCGATGTCTCCTCAGTTCCCCAATGTACTACGCCATATGCAGGATACTGAATAATCCAAAGGGCAAAGAAAGGAAAATTTCAACACCAGGAAGTCCTAGATCATGATGCATGTACTGAGTTCCATAAGGGCCCAGAGAAGAAGGCACGTAGAGACAGACAGGATGACAGAGACAGAAAAGGACTGAAATTCTGGCCTGTGTTCATCAGTGCCAGAGCACTAAAGACAAACACTCCATGCCCATGCATACTTGTAACAAGTAGCATTGTTATTTTATGTTTGTGAGGAAAGGTTACACTTAGAACATCTAGGTCTTAGCCCACTCTGAGAAGAATCACTTGGCCTGCAGCCCACTCTCCAAAACTGCCCTCGCCTCTCCAATTTGGAAGTAGTCTTAGTGATGCTCCAGCCAAGATGCAGGCTGGCATATTGCATCTCCCTGGTACAGCCTCAGACTGTCCTGAGTGCAGGGAACTGCACTATGTCTATTTCTTCTATGATTTACACTTTTGGGATAGGACTAGGTGGACAAAAAGAGCAAGAGGTAAGTAGATGATTTGGCAGAGGTAGTTTGTGCTGAGAGATATTTGTAGATTGTTACTAGGTATACTAAAGGCTCTGTGAGATGTCTTTAATGACTGTGGCTCAGAAGGGCCCTGCGTATCCGCATTAATACCCTAATCCAGAGCTGTGCAGGTCTCTAGCTAAAAATATGTTCAGATCTCTACATGTTACATATATATATATATATATATATATATATATATATATATATATATATAGAGAGAGAGGGGGGGGGGGGGGGGGAGAGAGAGACTGATGTAGCCATTTTATACAATGGATTCAATATGACATTCAGACAATTGATTGCTAAAACTTGGAGAGAAACTGTGCATCACGAAAAGAATTGTTCAAAAGAGTAAAATCTTAAAATCATTAGCTATATGCAGCTCCAATGGGACATAGGGAAAAAGGCTTGAGAAGGAACTCATCAAGGAGACTCTCCACATGGACAGGCACCATAAGTTTCCTAGACTGGCAACAGACACAGTGCATCTGGTAGTTCCCAGTGCAAGCCTCAGGGCAAAAACCTCTCCCTCTTCAGTGCTTTTACATCTGAAAAGAAGAAAAGTGACCATGGGCCAAAGAGAGCTAGAATGGTGTCAATATTTATGTAATTCAGAATGTACCAAGTGTTTTGCAAAAAAATTACTTTATTAAAAAACTCTGTGTGATACTGGCATCGAAATGAGGAGAAAGAAATGGCTTGTGTCAGAAAAACTTACAAACTGAGGCTCCAGTAGCCTAGGTGAAATCGCCAACACAACAAGCCAGAGCTCAGCAGTGCTCTGGTAACTCACATTGTATATCTGGGCCTGTCAGTAAAATAAGTATATAAGTAAAATATTAATGAGTGAAGACAGAGTGTGTGAGAGCATGTGAGAGTTAGAGACAGAGAATGCGAGAAGAGAAATAGATGAGTTGGAAAGAGACCAGAATTCAAAAAAACTCCTACACTGTGTTCATTGATGACAGGTACTAACCTGGCTTGTAGAGATTGCTAGGCAGCAGCTCTCATGCCCACAGACCCCAGACAGCCAAAGCCTTCACCATATGCTGTACTACCAGTCCTGACAGTAATGTGTATGTGTGTGTGTGTGTCTGTATGTCTGTCTGTGTGAGTCTATGTGTGCTCAGAATTCACCTATAGCAGTCTAGAGCATGGGTGGCAAGGTAGCCAGCCTCACCTGCAACTTATGTACAGAGAACTTAGCTGGTTCAGGAAAGGAAGCTAGCCCAGATTCTGGCTAAGCAAGAATGCATATGCAAAGGGACTCTCATGTCTTGCTCTCCTGAGTTCCCAATTCAATCTCATGCCTCACTATCATCCAAACACTGCCAACAGGGTAAGACAAAATGGGGGAAGATTATATATATATATATATATATATATATATATATATATATATATATATATAGAGAGAGAGAGAGAGAGAGAGAGAGAGAGACAGCAAGACACTGATGTAGTCATTTTCTACAATGGATGAGATATGACATTCAGGCAATTGATTGCTAAAACCTGGAGAGAAACTCTGCATCAGGAAAAGAATTGTCCAAAGGAGTAAAATCTTGAAATCATTAGCTATATGCAGCTCCAATGGGGCCTAGCTAAAAAGGTTCCAGAAGAAACTCATCCAGGACACTCTCCACATGGACAGGCACCACAAGTTTCCTAGTCCGGCAATACACACAGGGCAGCTGCTCATTCCCAGTGCAAGCCTCAGGGCAAAAACCTCTCCCTCTTCAGTGTCTTTACATCTGAAAAGAACAAAAGTGACCAAGGGCCAAGGAGAGCTCCATGGTGTCAATATTGAGCTGTAAATCAGAATGTACCAAGTGTTTTGCACAAAATCTCCTGTGCCACAGTGATTCTGTTATTCTCTCTCTCTCTCCCTCACTCTCACACACACACACAAACACACAAAAACAGACTCTCACAGTCACACACACGCACACATCCACAGAGACACAGGCACATACGGAGATATACACTTGGGCCCTGAGGACATACTCAGGAATCCCTCCAGGAACTAGCAGGCTGGCAGACCTCCTGACATCGGGATAGCTGTGCTCCTGTTGGGTGGCCTTTCTGGCCAGATGTGAGAATATTCCCTAGATACAAGAAAGAACTTCAGGTTTCAAAAGGATTTGAAAACCCCATGAGGCACTCGGAAAAGACATTTCACAGCCACTAAACACCCTCTTTCAGAACCCTGGAAGCTTCCGTTTTGCATGGAAAATCTGGACACTGGTGTGGCCATTAGTACCACAGATCCTTTACATTCGGCTTAATAGAGGGAAAGCACAATGTGTGTGCCAGGGGGATAAAGTTTCACTTCTCTTCACCTGGTATCTCATGTAATAAGTACAAGGACGCTGTGCAGGAAGGTGAGGAGGGCTGCATTTAGGCTGAGTGTCAGCCTCAGGGCTCTGGAGAATGGGAGTCAAGCACTGAGGGCCTGGACAGCTGAAGCTGCAGATGGATATATGCCTGAAACCTGCAGCAGCAACGCTGTCTCCGCGGTTCCCCTCTGTACTACACCATGTGCAGGAGACTAAATAATCCAAAGGGCAAAGAAAGGAAAATTTCAACACCAGGATGACTGAGGTCAAGATGCATGCAATGACTTCCAGTAAGGGCCCAGGGAAGGAGGCACGTAGAGACTGTCATAGAGACAGAATGACAGAGACAGAAAAGGACTGAAATTCTGGCCTTTTGTTGATCAGTGCCAGAGCACTGAAAACAAACCCTCCATGCCCATGCATACTTCTACAAGTGGCATTGGTATTTTATGTTTTTGAGGAAAGGTAACCCTTAGAACATCTAGGTCTTAGCCACTCTGAGAAGCAACACTTGGCCGGCAGCCCACTCTCCAAAACAGCCCCCGCCTCTCCAAATTGGAAGTAGTCTAAGTGATGCTCCAGCCAAGATGCAGGCAGGCGTATTGCATATCCCTGGTCCAGCCTCAGCCTGTCCTGTGTGCAGGCAACTGCACTATGTCTATTTCTTCTTTGATTTACAGTTTGGAATAGGACTCGGTAGAAAAATGAGTAAGAGGGATGTAAATGATTTGGCAGTGGTAGTTTGTGCTGAGAGAGATTTGTAGAGTGATAAATGATATGGCTCTGTGAGATGTCTCTTATGACTGTGGCTCAGAGGGCCAGGTGTATCCACTTTACTACCCTAATACAGAGCTCTGCAGGTCTCTAGCTAAAAATATTTTCAGACCTGTACAAGTTACATATATACATAGAGATATAGAGAGACATAGAGAGGGAGAGAGAGAGAGACACTGATATAATCATTTTCTACAATGGATTCGATATGACATTCAGACAATTGATTGCTAAAACCACAAGAGAAACTGTGTATCAGGAAAAGAATTGTCCAAAGCAGTAAAATCTCCAAATCATTAGCTATATGCAGCTCCAATGGGACCAATTGAAAAAGGCTCAAGAAGGAACTCATCCAGGAGACTCTCCACATGGACAGGCACCACAAGTTTCCTAGTCTGGCAACACACACTGGGCAGCTGCTAGTTCCCAGTGCAAGACTCAGGGCAAAAACCTCTCCCTCTTCAGGGTCTCAGAATTCAAAAACCTCCTACTTGTGTTCATTGATGACAGGATCAACCCTGGCTTGTAGAGATTGTAAGGCAGCAGCTCTCATGCCCACAGACCCCAGACACCCCCAGCCTTAACCATATGCCGTAGTACCAGATCTGACAGTAATGTGTGTTTGTGTGTGTGTGTGTGTGTGTGTGTGTGTGTGTGTTTGTGTGTGTGTTAGTGTCTGTCTATCTGTTTGTCTGACTGTGTGTGTCTGTGTGTGCTTAGAGCTCACCTGTAGTAGTCTCAGAGCATGGGTGGCAAGGTAGCCAGCCTCCCCTGCAACTTATGTACAGAGAAGCTAGCTGGTCAGGGCAAGACAGCTAGCCCAGATTCTGGCTAAGCAAGAATGCATATGCAAAGGGACTCTCATGTCTAAATCTCCTGAGTTCCCAATTCAATCCCATGCCTCACTATCTATCATCCAGGGGAGGCTGGGGCACCCCTCAGAGTTCCGGGGCATGAGCTTGTCCAGTCAAGTTTGGCTGCCTACTCAGCCTCCAGGCTCTCAGTCCACTGCTAAGGGCAGCAGATTCCAAACACAGAAAGTACCCAGAAAGAGCTGTGTTTCAACATAGATGGGAACTGTGTTCGACCAAACAATAGTGGATGAACCTGGTCCCTTACACCTACCCTTTGGGTCAGGCTAAGGCAATTGCCCCTGTGGCCTCACATCCCTAATCATGGTGTCTTGGTGTATACTCATCACACACAGAGAGATTCCCAGAAGTAGGCATGCATGAGTGTCCCATACAAAGTCTCTCTGCTTGCAGGAAGCACAAACACCCCGGGCCCTTGCAATGGACAGACAAAAGTAAGATGGATGCCTCCATTGGATGAATTCGGTGCTTCCAGTGGAGATCACAGCCCCGAACCTCACCTGAGGGCCTGGCTGCTGCTCTTAAAGGCAATTGGAAACACCTGTTACCACTTGGGGCCTGAGGACATACTCGGGAATCCCTCCAGGAGCTAGCAGGCTGGCAGAACTCCTGACCCTGGGATAGCTGTGCTCCAAGTTGTTGTGCCCTTCTGGCCAGACATGAGAATATTCCCTAGATACAAGAAAGAACTTCAGGTTTCAAAAGGATTTGAAAACCCCCTGAGGCACTTGGAAAAGACATTTCACAGCCATCAAAACACCCTCTTTCATAACCCTGGAAGCTTCCCTTTTTCGTGGAAAGTCTGGACACTGGTTTGTCCATCAGTACCACAGATCCTTTACTTTCGGCTTAATAGAGGGAAAGCACAATGTGTGTGCCAGGGGGATAGAGTTTCACTTCTCTTCACCTTGGCTCTCATGGAATAAGTACAAGGACGCTGTGCAGGAAGGTGAGGAGGGCTGCATTTAGGCTGAGTGTCAGTCTCAGGGCCTGGAGAATGGGAGTCAAGCACTGAGGGCCTGGACAGCTGAACCTGCAGATGGATATATTCCTGGAACCTGCAGCAGCAACGCTGTCTCCGCAGTTCCCCTCTATACTACACCATGTGCAGGAGACTAAATAATCCAAAGGGCAAAGAAAGGAAAATTTCAACACCAGGATGACTGAGGTCATGATGCATGCAATGACTTCCAGTAAGGGCCCAGGGAAGGAGGCACGTAGAGACTGTCATAGAGACAGAATGACAGAGACAGAAAAGGACTGAAATTCTGGCCCTTTGTTGATCAGTGCCAGAGCACTGAAAACAAACCCTCCATGCCCATGCATACTTCTTGCAAGTGGCATTGGTATTTTATGTTTTTGAGGAAAGGTAATCCTTAGAACATCTAGGTCTTAGCCACTCTGAGAAGAGACACTTGGCCGGCAGCCCACTCTCCAAAACAGCCCCCGCCTCTCCAAATTGGAAGTAGTCTAAGTGATGATCCAGCCAAGATGCAGGCAGGCGTATTGCATATCCCTGGTCCAGCCTCAGCCTGTCATGTGTGTAGGCAACTGCACTATGTCTATTTCTTCTTTGATTTACAGTTTTGGAATAGGACTCGGTGGAAAAAATGAGCAAGAGGGAAGTACATGATTTGGCAGCGGTAGTTTGTGCTGAGAAAGATTTGTAGAGTGATAAATGATATGGCTCTGTGAGATGTCTCTTATGACTGTGGCTCAGAGGGCCAGGTGTATCCACTTTACTACCCTAATACAGTGCTCTGCAGGTCTCTAGCTAAAAAAATATTTTCAGACCTCTACAAGTTACTATATATAGAGATAGAGAGATAGAGAGAGAGAGACACTGATATAGTCATTTTCTACAATGGATTCGATATGACATTCAGACAATTGATTGCTAAAACCTCTAGAGTAACTGTGTATCAGGAAAAGAATTGTCCAAAGCAGTAAAATCTCCAAATCATTAGCTATATGCAGATCCAACGGGACGAATTGAAAAAGGCTCAAGAAGGAACTCATCCAGGAGACTCTCCACATGGACAGGCACCACAAGTTTCCTAGTCTGGCAATACACACTGGGCAGCTGCTAGTTCCCAGTGCAAGCCTCAGGGCAAAAACCTCTCCCTCTTCAGGGTCTCAGAATTCAAAAACCTCCTACACTGTGTTCATTGATGACAGGAACAACCCTGGCTTGTAGAGAATGTAAGGCAGCAGCTCTCATGCCCACAGACCCCAGACAGCCCCAGCCTTAACCATATGCTATAATACCAGACCTGACAGTAATGTGTGTGTGTGTGTGTGTGTGTGTGTGTGTCTGTGTCTGTCTGTTATCTGACTGTGTGTGTCTGTGTGTGCTTAGATCTCACCTGTAGTAGTCTCAGAGCATGGGTGGCAAGGTAGCCAGCCTCCCCTGCAACTTATGTACAGAGATCCTAGCTGGTCAGGGCAAGCCAGCTAGCCCAGATTCTGGCTAAGCAAGAATGCATATGCAAAGGGACTCTCATGTCTAAATCTACTAGTTCCCTATTCAATCCCATGTCTCACTATCTATAATCCAAACACTGCGAACGGGGAAGCTAGGGAACCCCTCAGAATCCAGGGGCATGAGCCTGTCCAGTCAAGTTTGGCTGCCTACTCAGCCTCCAGGCTCTCAATGCACTGCTCAGGGCAGCAGATTCCAATCACAGAAAGTACCCAAAAAGAGCTGTGTTTCACCATAGATGGGAACTGTGTTCGACCAAACAATAGTGGATGAACCCAACCCGGTATCTAACACCTACCCTTTGTGTCTGGCTAAGGCAATTGCTCCAGTGGCCTCACATCCCTGATCATGGTGTCCTGGTGTCCACACACCATACTCAGAGAGATTCCCGGAAGTACGAATGCCTGAGTGTCCCATACAATGTATCTCTGCTTGCAGGAAGCAGAAACTTCCTGGGCCCTTGCTATGGACAGACAAAATAAAGATGGATGCCTCCATTGGATGAATTCGGAGCTTCCAGTGGAGATCAAAGCCCTGCACCTCACCTGAGGGCCTGGCTGCTGCTAATAAAGGCAATTGGAAACACGTGTTACCACTTGGGCCCTGAGGACATACTCAGGAATCAGGCTGGCAGACCTCCTGACCCAGGGATAGCTGTGCTCCAAGGTGTGCGGCCCTTCTGGCCAGAGGTGAGAATATTCCCTAGATACAATAAAGAACTTCATGTTTCAAAAAGATTTGAAAACCCCATGAGGCACTTGGAAAAGACATTTCACAGCCATAAAACACCCTCTTTCAGAACCCTGGAAGCTTCTGTTTTGCTTGGATTATCTGGACACTGGTGTGTCCATCAATACCACAGATCCTTTAAATTCGGATTAATAGACAGAAAGCACAATGTGTGTGCCAGGGGGATAGAGTTTCACTTCTTGGCACTGCTGGTGGAGATGCCAGGGAACTATGTGGAAGCCCAAGACCCAATTTTGAGCCCCTCCTCACCATTTACCAAGCTAGGGAAAAGCTGGGCAAGTGTCAAATCAGAACTGCAGGTGTCTCTCTGTCTCTCTTCCTGCTTGGGCCCTGCTCTCTCAATTTATGACTGTTTGCTTCTCCTCAATAAGGAAGTTACAAAGGATGTACAGAAATACAGGGAAAGTGGGAAAAATTACCCCCGTGCACACTATTACATGTAACTGTTGACTGTAAAGCATTCATACCCCAAGAAAGAACAGAATAAATATTTGTGAGGTTAAAAACATTGTAGGTTAAATAGTGAACATTCTTTAGAGCCATGCAATATTAATCTATTGTCCATTGGATGTCACTGTCAAAAACAGTGCAGTAGTAGTTGTAGTAATGTGTACTATTTGCAAAAGGAACTGTATTGTGTGTCAAAAGTTCCCTTCAATTATAAGAGAAAATCTATCAGGCAGAAAAATTACCCCTCATGTGATATGGGACTAAATAGATAAATATGCAAATAAATGGGGATGATCTATGAGGATTTGAAAAAAATAGAAACAAAAACCACAGGAAGACCTGATTATAGCAGAATTATACAAAATATCTGCTGAGAAACATAGGGCTGCTTCAAAACTTCCCTTACACTTCAGGGTCCAGGCAAATTAAGAATTCCCGAGAATGAAAAGGCATACATATTGAAGCTTACAAAAGAAAACGGAGGCAAGTTCTGTGCTATGATAATTGCAATGAGGATACTGATAGAAAGGCTATTGGAAATGCTCCTGGAAGGTTTATAATTTATAATTGTAGTGAATCCTGCTCCAACTATGTGACCAATTATTTATAAGTAGGCTGTTATAAATGTGATAATTCTGCATTTAGATCAAATAAAAAGGTCAACAATTCTAAAAATGACTGATATATAGATGCATATATATGTACATATATGAAACTGTATCTTTATTATAGACTCTAAGGCATACTGGAATGGCTATGAGGAGACAGAGTATGGCTTGTCCCAGAGAGACTTACAAAGCTGAGGCTCCAAAAACCTAGGTGAAATCGCCAACAAAACAAGCCAGAGCTCAGTAGTGCCCTGGTGACTCATTTGTATATCAGGGTCTGTCAGTAAAATAAGTATATAAGTAAAATATTAATGAGTGCAGACAGAGTGAGTGAGAGCCTGTGAGAGTCAGAGACAGAAAAGGCTAGAACAGAAATAGAAGAGTGGGAAAGAGACCAGAAGTCAAAAACCTCCACACTGTGTTCATACATGACCGGCTCAAACCTGGTTTGTAAGGAAGCAGTCTCATGTCCACAGACCCCAGACCACCCCAGCCTTCACAATATGTGTGTAGTATTTACGACATGAAATGTATTATGAGTGTAAACTTCCCTTCAATAATAAAAGAAATATCTATCAAGCAGAAGAAATTACCCCTCATGTAATATAGGACTAAATAAATAAGAAAATAAATGGGGATGATATAGGAGGATTTGAAAAAAATGAAAAATAAAAACAAAAAGAACAAGAAGACTTGATTACAGCAGAAAATGGAAACCATCTGCTGAGAAACAGAGGGCTGCTTCAAAAATTCCGAGACAATTCAGAGTCCAGGGAAATTAAGATTTGAGGAGAATGAAAAGAAACTCATATGTACTGATTCTTACACTAGAGAAAGGAGGCAAGTTCTGTACTATGATAGTTACAATAAGGATGCTGATAGAAATGCTATTAGAAATGCTACTGGAAGGTTCTATTATTTATAATTGTACTGAATCCTGCTCCAACTAGGTGGACAATTATTAATGAAAAAGGAAGCTGTTATAAATGTGTTAATTCTGAGAAGGATCAATTACATAGGTCGACAATTCTATAAATGAGATATATATGTATATATATATATATATGTACATGTTTATTATAAAGTCTGAGATATACTGCCATGTAAATGAGGAGACAGAATATGGCTTGTGTCATAGAGACTTACACAGCTGTGGCTTCAGTAGCCTACGTGATATCACCAAGGAAACACCAGAGCTCAGCAGTGCTCTGGTAACTCTCTTTCTATATCTGGGCCTGTCAGTAAAATAAGTATATAAGGAAAATATCAAACAGTGAAGACAGAGTGTGAGAGCATGTGAGAGTTAGAGACAGAGAAGGTGAGAAGAGAAATAGATGAGTTGGAAAGAGACCAGAATTCAAACTACTCCTACACTGTGTTCATTAATGGCAGGTTCAAACCTGGCTTGTAGAGACTGTAAGGCATCAGCTCTCATGCCCACAGACCCCATACAACCCCATCCTTCACCATATGATGTACTACCAGACATGACAATAATATGTGTGTGTGTCTGTCTATCTGTCTCTGTGTGTCTGTGTGTGCTCAGAGCTCACCTATAGTAGACTCAGAGCATGGGTGTAAAGGTAGCAAGCCTCACCTGCAACTTATGTACAGAGAAGCTAGCTGGTCAGGGCAAGCCAGCTAGCCCAGATTCTGGCTAAGCAAGAATGCATATGCAAAGGGACTCTCATGTCTAAATCTCCTGATTTCCCTATTCAATCAACATGAATCACTTTCTATCATCCAAAAACTTCCAACGGGGTAAGCTGAGGCACCCGTCAGAATTCAGGGGAATGAGCCTGTCCAGTCACTTTTGGCTGCCTACTCAGCCTCCTGACTCTCAGTCCACTGCTCAGGGCAGCATATTACAAGCCCAGAAAGAGCTGAGTTTCAACATAGATGGGAACTGTGTTTGACCAAACAATAGTGGATGTACCCGGCCCCTCACACCTACCCTTTGGGTCCAGCTAAAGCAATTGCTCCTGTGGCCTCACAATCCATGATCATGGTGTCCTGGTGTCCACACATCACACTCAGAGAGAATCCAAGAAGTAGGCATGCACGAGTGTCCCATACATAGTGGCTCTGCTTCCAGGAAGCAAAAAACTCCCCGGGCCCTTGCTATGGAGAGACAAAAGGAAGATGGATGCCACCATTGGCGGAATTAGAAGCTTCCAGTGGAGATCATGGCCTCGCCAATCACCGGAGTGCCTGGCTGCTGCTAATAAAGGCAATTGGAAACACCTGTTACCACTTGGGGCCTGAGGACATACTCAGGAATCCCTCCAGGAGCTAGCAGGCTGGCACACCTCCTGAACAAGGGATAGCTGTGCTCCTAGTTAGGAGGGCTTTCAGGCCAGAGGTGAGAATATTCCCTAGATACAAGAAAGAACTTCAGGTTTCAAAAGGATTTGAAACCCCAGGAGGCACTTGGAAAAGACATTTCACAGCCATCAAAACACCTTCTTTCTGAACCCTGGAAGCTTCCGTTTTGCATGGAAAATCTGGACACTGGTGTGGTCATCAGTACCACAGATCCTTGACATTTGGCCCAATAGAGGGAAAGCACAATGTGTGTGCCAGGGTGGTAGAGTTTCACTTCTCTTCACCTGGGCTCTCATGGAATAAGGACGAGTATGCGGTGCAGGAAACTGAGGAGGGCTGCATTTAGGCTGAGTGTCAGCCACAGGGCCCTGGAGAATGGGAGTCAAGCACAGAGGGCCTGGACAGCTGCAGCTGGAGATGGACGTATGCCTGTTACCTGCAGCAGGAACGTTGTCTCCTCAGTTCCCCTCTTACTACGTCATATGCACGAGACTAAATAATCCAAAGGGCAAAGAAAGGAAAATATCAACTACAGGAAGACTGAGTTCACGATGCATGCAATGACTTCCAGGAAGGGTCCAGGGAAGAAGGCACTTAGAGACAGTCAGAGAGACAGAATGACAGTGACAGAAAAGTACAGAAATTCTGGCCCTGTGTTGATCAGTGCCAGAGCACTGAGGACAAACCCTCCATACCCATGCATACTTCTTACAAGTGGCATTGTTATTTTATGTTTGTGAGGAAAGGATACACTTAGAACATCTAGGTCTTAGCCCACTCTGAGAAGCAACACTTGGCCGGAAGCCCCCTCTCCAAAACTGTCCTTGCCTCTCCAAATTAGAAGTCGTTTTAGTGATGCTCCAGCCAAGATGCAGGCTGGCGTATTTCTTCTCCCTGGTCCAGCCTCAGCCTGTCCTGTGTGCACGGAACTGCACTATGTCTATTTCTTATTTCATTTACAGTTTTGGGATAGGAATCTGCAGCTAGAACACTGTCTCCACAGTTCCCCTCTGTACTATGCCTTATGCATGAGACTAAATAATCCAAAGGGCAAAGAAAGGAAAATTTCAACACCAGGAAGACTGAGATCACGATGCATTCACTGAATTCCACGAAGGGTCCAGGGAAGAAGGCTACAGAGACTGTCAGAGAGACATAATGACATTGACTAAAAAGGACACAAATTCTGGCTCTGTGTTGATCAGTGCCAGAGCACTGAAGACAAACCCTCCTTGCCCATGCATACTTCTTATCAGTGGCATTGCTATTTTATGTTTGTGATGCAAGACTACACTTAGAACATCTAGGTCTTAGCCCACTAAGACCTGCAGCCCACTCTCCAAAACTTCCGTTGCCTCTCCAAATTGGAAGTAATTTTAGTGATGATCCAGCTAAGAAGCAGGCTGGCGTATTGCATCTCCCTTGTCCACCCTCAGCCTGTCCTGTGTGCAGGGAACTGAACTATGTCTATTTCTTCTTTTATTTACAGTTTTGGGATAGGACTCTGTGGACAAAAAAGCAAGAGGGAGTAGATGATTTGGCAACTGTAGATGAGAATTCAAAAAACTCCTACACTGTGTTCGTAGATGACAGGTTCAAAGCTGGCTTGTAGATATTGTAAGGCAGCAGCTCTCATGCCTACAGACCCCAGACAGCCCCAGCATTCACCATATGCTGTACTACCAGACCTGACAGTAATGTGTGTGTGTGTGTGTGTCTGTCTGTCTGTCTGTCTCTCTATCAGTGTGTGTCTGTGTGTGCTCAGAACTCACCAGTAGTAGTCTCAGAGCATGGGTGGCAAGGTAGCCAGCCTCACCTGCAACTTATGTACAGAGAAACTAGCTGGTGAGGGCAAGCCTCTAGCCCATCTTATGGCTCAGCAAGAATGCACATGCAAAGGGACTATCATGTCTCCCTCACCTGAGTTCCAGATTCAATCTCATGCCTCACTATCATCCAAACACTGCCAATGGGGGAAGCTGGGGCAACCCTCAGAATCCAGGGGCAGGACCCTGCCCAGTCACATTTGGCTGCATACTCAGCCTCCAGGCTCCCAGTCCACTTCTCAGTGGACAGCAGGTTACAAACCCAGAAAGAACTCAGAAAGAGCTGTGTCTCAACATAGATGGGAACTGTGATTGTCCAAACAATAGTGGATGAACCCGGCCCCTTACAACTCCCTTTAGGGTCTTGATAAGGCAATTGCTCCTGTGGCCTCACAATCCCTGATCATGGTGTCCTGGTGTCCACACATCACACTCAGAGACATTCCCAGAAGTAGACATGCGTGAGTGTCTCATACAAAGTGTCTCTGATTGCAGGAAGCACAAACTCCCCGGGCCCTTGCCATGGACAGACAAAAGAAAGATGGATGCCGCCATTGGCTGAATTCGGAGCTTCCAGTGGAGATCACAGCCCCTCAACTCACCTGAGGGTCTGGCTGCTGCTAATAAAGGCAATTGGAAAACATGTTACCACTTGATTACCATTTTAATATTAAAATATTAATGTGTGCAGACAGAGTGAGTGAGAGCCTGTGAGAGTCAGAGACAGAGAAGGCGAGAAGAGAAATACATGAGTTGGAAAGAGACAAGAATTCAAAAACCTCCTACACTGTGTTCATTGATGACAGGTTCAAAGCTGGCTTTTAGAGATTGTAAGGCAGCAGCTCTCATGCCCACAGACCCCAGACAGCCCCAGCCTTCACCATATGCTTTACTACCAGACCTGACAGTAATGTGTGTGTGTCTGTGTCTGTCTGTCTGTCTGTCTGTCTGACTGTGTGTGTCTCCGTCTGCTCAGAGCTCACCTGTAGTAGTCTCAGAGCATGGGTGGCAAGGTAGCCAAACTCAACTGCAACTTATGTACATAGAACCTAGCTGGTTAAGGAAAGCCAGCTAGCCCAGATTCTGGCTAAGGAAGAATGCAAGAATTCTGGCTAAGCAAAAATGGGTTTGTCTCTCGAGCACTGAAGAAAACCCTCCATGCCCATGCATACTTCTTACAAGTGGCATTGTTATTTTATGTTTGTGAGGAAAGGTTACACTTAGAACATAGCAGTGTTTCAACATAGATGGGAACTGTGTTCGACCAAATAATAGTGGATGAACCCGTTCTCTTACACCTACCCTATGGGTCTGGCCCATGCAACTGCTCCTGTGGCCTCACAATCCCTGATCACGGTGTCCTGGTGACCACACATCACACTCAAAGAGATTCCCACATGTAGGTATGCATGAGTGTCCCATACAAAGTCGCTCTGCTTGCAGGAAGCACAAACTCCCCAGGCCCTTGCTATGGAGAGACAAAAGGAAGATGGATGCCTCCATTGGCTTAATTAGGAGTTTCCAGTGGAGATAACAGCCCCTTCCCTCACCTGAGGGCCAAGCTGCTGCTAATAAACTCTGAGGGATACTGGTATGCCTATGCAGAGACAGAGTATGGCTTTTGTCAGAGACACTTACAAAGCTGAGGCTCCAGAAACCTAGGTGAAATCGCCAACAAAACAAGTCAAAGCTCTGCAGTGCCCTGGTGACTCTCTTTGCATATCAGGACATGTAAGTAATATAAGTATATAAATAAAATATTAATGAGTGCAGACAGAGTGAGTGAGAGCCTGTGAGAGTCAGAGACAGAGAAGGCAAGAAGAGAAATAGAAGAGTGGGAAAGAGACCAGAAGTCAAAAACCTCCCACACTGTGTTCATACATGACAGGTTCCAACCTGGGTTGTAGAGATTGTAAGGCAGCAGTCTCATGTCCACAGACCGCAGACCACCCCATCCTTCACCATATGTGTGTAGTATTTATGCCATAAATGCATTGTGCGTCAAAATCCCCTTGAATTATAAGAGAAAAATCTATCCAGCAGAAGAAATGACCACTCATGTAATATAGTACTAAATAAATAAATAAATATGCAAATAAATGGGGATGATCTAGGAGGATTTGAAAAAAATGAAAAATAAAAACAAAAAGCACAAGAAGACCTGATTACAGCAGATAATGAAAACCATCTGCTGAGAAACAGAGGGCTGCTTCAAAAATTCCGAGACACTTCAGAGTCCATGGAAATTAAGATTTCAGGAGAATGAAAAGAAGCTCATATGTACTTATGCTTACACTAGAGAAAGGAGGCAAGTTCTGTACTATGATAATTACAATAAGGATGCTGATAGAAAGGCTACTAGAAATGCTACTGGAAGTTTCTATTATTTATAATTGTATTGAATCCTGCTCCAGCTATGTGGCCAATTATTAATGAAAAAGGAAGCTGGTATAAATATGTTAATTCTGATTTTGAGTCCCTGCTCACCACTAACCCAGCTAGGGAAAAGCTGGCCTAGTGTCAAATCAGAACTGCAGCTGTCTCTCTGCCTCTCTTCCTGCTTGGGCCCTGCACGCTCAATTTATGACTGTTTCCTTCTCCTCTATAAGAAAGTTACAAATGATGTACAGAAATACAGGGAAAGTGGGAAAAATTACCCCCGTGCCAACTATTACAGGTAACTGTTGACTGTAAAGCATTCATCCCCCATGAAAGAAAAGAATAAATATTTGTGAGATTAAAAACTTTGTAGGTTAAATAGGGAACATTCTTTAGAGCCATGCAATACTAATCCATTGTGCATTGGATGTCACTGTCAAAAACAGTGCAGTAGTAGTTGTAGTAGTGTGTAGTATCTGCAAAGGAAATGTATTGTGTGTCAAAAGTTCCCTTCACTTATAAGAGAAAATCTATCAGGCAGAAGAAACGACACCTCATGTGATAGCAGACTAAATATATAAATTAATATGCAAATATGTGGGAATTATCTAAGATGATTTGAAAAAAAATAAAAATAAAAACAAAGACCACAGGAAGACCTGATTACCGCAGAAATATAGAAAACGTCTGCTGAGAAACAGATGGCTGCTTCAAAAATTCCCTAACACTTCAGGGTCCAGGCAAATTAAGAATCCCTGAGAATGAAAAGAAACACATACATATTGAAGCTTACACTAGAAAATGGAGGCAAGTTCTTTCCTATGATAACTACAATAAGCATACTGATAGAAAGAATATTGGAAATGCTCCTGGAAGGTTTATAATTTATAATTGTAGTGAAACCTGCTCCAACTATGTGACCAATTATTTATGAATAATGAGGCGGTTATAAATGTGCTAATTCTGCATTAAGATGAAATAAAAAGTTCAACAATTCTAAACATGACTGATATATATATATATATATGTATATAAATGTACATATAAGTATGTGTTTATTATAAACTATGAGGTATACTGACATGGCTATGTGGACACAGAGTATGGCGTGTGCCAGAGAGACTTACAAAGCTGAAGCTCCAGAAACCTAGGTGAAATCGGCAAAAAAACAAGCCAGAGCTCATCAGTGTCCTGGTCACTCACTTTGTATATCTAGCCCTGTCAGTAAAATAATATATAAGTAAAATATTAATGAGTGCAGACAGAGTGAGTGAGAGCTTGTGAGAGTCAGAGACAGAGAAGGCAAGAAGAGAAATAGAAGAGTTGGAAAGAGACCAGAAGTCAAAAAACCCCTAGACTGTGTTCATTCATGACAGGTTCAAACCTGGGTTGTAGAGATTGTAAGGCAGCAGTCTCATGTCCGAAGACCACAGACAACCCCAGCCATCACCTTATGTGTGTAGTATTTACGACACGAAATGTATTGTGAGTGTAAACTTCCCTTCAATTATAAGAGAAAAATCTATCAAGCAGAAGAAATGACCCGTCATGTAATATAGGACTAAATAAATAAATAAATATGCAAATAAAAGGGGAAGATCGAGGAGGATTTGAAAAAAATGAAAAATAAAAACAAAAAGCACAAGAAGACCTGATTAGAGCAGAAACATAGAAACCATCTGCTGAGAAACAGAGGGCTGCTTCAAAAATTCCGAGACAATTCAGAGTCCATGGAAATTAAGATTCCAGGAGAATGAAAAGAAACTAATGTGTATTGAAGCTTACACTAGAGAAAGGAGGCAAGTTCTGTACTATGATAATTTCAATAAGGATGCTGATAGAAAGGCTATTAGAAATGCTACTGGAAGGTTCTATTATATATAATTGTATTGAATCCTGCTCCAGCTATGTGGCCAATTATTAATGAAAAAGGAAGCTGGTATAAATATGTTAATTCTGATTTTGAGCCCCTGCTCACCACTTACCCACCTAGGTAAAAGCTGGCCTAGTGTCAAATCAGAACTGCAGCTGTCTCTCTGTCTCTCTTCCTGCTTGGGCCCTGCACGCTCAATTTATGACTGTTTCCTTCTCCTCTATAAGAAAGTTACAAATGATGTACAGAAATACAGGGAAAGTGGGAAAAATTACCCCCGTGCCAACTATTACAGGTAACTGTTGACTGTAAAGCATTCATCCCCCATGAAAGAGCAGAATAAATATTTGTGAGGTTAAAAACTTTGTAGGTTAAATAGGGAACATTCTTTAGAGCCATGCAATACTAATCCATTGAGCATTGGATGTCACTGTCAAAAAAGTGCAGTAGTAGTTGTAGTAGTGTGTAGTATCTGCAAAAGGAAATGTATTGTGTGCCCAAAGTTCCCTTCAATTATAAAAGGAAATCTATCAGGCAGAAGAAATGACCCCTCATGTGATATGGGACTAAATAAATAAATAAATATGCAAATAAATGGGGATGATAGAGGAGGATTTAAAAAAATAAAAACAAAAAACACAGGAAGACCTGATTACAGCAGAAATATAGAAAATGTCTGCTGAGAAACAGAGGACTGCTTCAAAACTTCCCTTACACTTCAGGGTCCAGGCAAATTAAGAATACCCGAGAATGAAAAGAAAGGCATACGTATTGAAGCTTTCACTAGAAAATGGAGGCAAGTTCTGTGCTATGATAATTACAATGAGGATACTGATAGAAAGGCTATTGGAAATGCTCCTGGAAGGTATATAATTTATAATTGTAGTGAATCCTACTCCAACTATGTGACCAATTATTTATAAATAAGGAGGCTGTTATAATTGTGGTAATTCTGCATTAAGATCAAATAAAATGTCAACAATTCTAAAAATGACTGATATATATGTATATATATGTACATATATGTATGTGTATCTTTATTATAAACTCTGAGGGATACTGGCATGGCTATGAGGAGACAGAGTATGGCTTGTGCCAGAGAGACTTACAAAGCTGAGGCTCCAGAAACCTAGGTGAAATAGCCAAAAAAAAGCTAGAGCTCATCAGTGCCCTGGTGACTCTCTTTTTATATCAGTGTCTGTCAGTAAAATAATATATAAGTAAAATATTAACAAGTGCAGACAGATTGAGTGAGAGCCTGTGAGACGCAGAGACAGAGAAGGCAAGAATAGAAATAGAAGAGTGGGAAAGAAACCAGAATTCAAAAACCTCCCACACTGTGTTCACACATGACAGGTTCAAACCTGTGTTGTAGAGATTGTAAGACAGAAGACTCACGTCCACAGACGCCAGACCACCCCAGCCTTCACCATATGTGTGTAGTATTTATGACACGAAATGTATTGTGCGTCAAAATTCCCTTGAATTATAAGATAAAAATCTATCAAGCAGAAGAAATGACCCCTCATTTAATATAGGACTAAATAAATAAATAAATATGCAAATAAATGGGGATGATCTAGGAGGATTTGAAAAAAAAAGAAAAAGAAAAACAAAAAGCACAAAAAGACCTGATTAGAGCAGAAAAAGGAATCCATCTGCTAAGAAACAGAGGACTGCTTCAAAAATTCCGAGACACTTCACAGTCCAGGGAAATTAAGATTTCTGGAGAATGAAAAAAAACTCATATGTACTGAAGCTTACACAAGAGAGAGGAGGCAAGTTCTGTACTATGATGATTACAATAAGGATGCTGATAGAAATGGTATTAGAAATGCTACTGGAAGGTTCAATTATTTATAATTGTATTGAATCCTGCTCCAACTAGGTGGCCAATTATTAATGAAAAAGGAAGCTGGTATAAATGTGTTAATTCTGATAAAGATCAATTACATAGGTCGACAATTCTAAAAATGACATATATATATATATATATATGTTTATTATAAAGTGTGAGAGATACTGCCAGGGAAATGAGGAGACAGAATATGTCTTGTGTCAGAGAGACTTAAAAAGTTCTGGCTCAAGTCGCCTAGGTGATATCACCAACAAAACAAGCCAGAGCTCTGCAGTGCTCTGGTAACTCTCTTTGTATATCTGGGCCTGTCAGTAAAATAAGTATATAAGTAAAATATCAATGAGTGAAGACAGAGTGTGTGAGATCATGTGAGAGTTAGAGACAGAGAAGGCAAGAAGAGAAATAGATGAGATGGAAAGAGACCAGAAGTCAAAAACCTACTACACTGCATTCATTGATGACAGGTTCAAACCTGGCTTTTAGAGATTGTAAGGCAGCAGCTCTCATGCCCACAGACCCCAGACAGCCCCAGTCTTCACCATATGCTGTTGGAAATGGCCTGACAGTAATGTGGGTGTGTGTCAGTGTGTTCTCTGAGCTCACCTGTAGTAGTCTCAGAGCATGGTTGGCAAGGTAGCCAGCCTCACCTTCAACTTATGTACAGAGAACCTAGCTTGTCAGGGCAAGCCAGCTAGCCTAAATTCTGGCTAAGCAAGAATACATATTCAAAGGTACTCTCATGTCTCCCTCTCCTGAGTTCCTGATTCAATCTCATGCCTCACTATCATCCAAACACTGCCAACGGGGTAAACTGGGGCACCCCTCAGAATTCAGGGGCAGGACTCTGTCCTGTCACGTTTGGATGCCTACTCAGCCTCCAGGCTCTCAGTCCACTGCTCAGGGCAGCAGATTACAAGCCCAGAAAGAACCCAGAAAGAGCTGTGTTTCAACATAGATGGGAAATGTGTTTGACCAACAATAGAGGATGAACCCGGTCCCTTACACCTACCATTTGGTTCCGGCTAAGTCTATTGCTCTTGTGGCCTCACAATCCCTGATCATGGTGTCCTGGTGTCCACTCATCACACTCAGAGAGATTCCCAGAAGGAGGCATGCATGAGTGTCCCATACAAATTCGCTCTGCTTGCAGGAAGCACAAGCTCCTCGGGCCCTTGCTATGGAGAGACAAAAGGAAGATGGAAGCCTCCATTGGCTGAATTCGGAGTTTCCAGTGGAGATCACAGCCCCGACCCTCACCTGAGGGCCTGGCTGCTGCTAATAAAGTCAATTGGAAACACCTGTTACCACTTGGGGCCTGAGGACATACTAAGGAATCCCTCCAGGAGCTAGCAGGCTGGCAGACCTCCTGAACCCGGGATAGCTGTGCTCCTAGTTGGGAGGGCCTTAGGGCCAGAGGTGAGAATATTCCCTAGATACAAGAAAGAACTTCAGGTTTCACAAAGATTTGAAACCCTAGGAGGCACTTGAAAAAGACATTTCACAGCCATCAAAACACCCTCTTTCTGAACCCTGGAAGCTTCCGTTTTGCGTTCAAAATCTGGACACTGGTGTGGCCATCAGTACCACAGATGCTTTATATTAGGCCGAATAGAGGGAAAGCACAATGTGTGTGCCAGGGAGGTAGAGTTTCACTTTTCATGACATGGGGTCTCATAGAATAAGGACAAGGAAGCGGTGCAGGAAATTGTGAGGGCTGCATTTAGGCTGTGTGTCAGCCTCAGGGCCCTGGAGATTGGGAGTCAAGCACAGAGGGCCTGGACATCTGCAGCTGGAGATGGACACATGCTTGTTAACTGCAGCAGGAACACTGTCTCCTAAGTTCTCCTCTGTACTATGCCATATGCATGAGACTAAGTAATCCAAAGGGCAAAGAAAGGAAAATTTCAACACCAGGAAGACCGAGTTCAGGATGCATGCACTGACTTCCACGAAGGGTCCATGGAAGAAGGCACGTAAAGACAGAAAGTCAGAGAGACAGAATGACAGTGACTGAAAAGGATAGAAATTCTGGCCCTGTGTTGATCAGTGCCAGAGCACTAAAGACAAACCCTCCATGCCCATGCATACTTCTTACAAGTGGCATTGTTATTTTATGTTTGTGAGGAAAGGTTACACTTAGAACATCTAGGTCTTACCCCACCTCAAGAAGCAACATTTGGCCTGCAGCCCACTCTGCAAAACTGCCCTTGCCTCTACATATTGGAAATAGTTTTAGTGATGCTCCAGCCAAGATGCAAGCAGGCGTATTTCATCTCCCTGGTCCAGTCTCAGCCTGTCCTGTGTGCAGGGAACTGCACTATGTCTATTTCTTTTTTGATTTACATTTTTGGGATAGTACTAGGTGGACAGAAAGAGAAAGAGGGAAGTAGATGATTTGGCAGCTATAGTTTTTGCTGAGATATTTGTAGAGTGACAAGAGGTAAACGTATGACCCTGTGAGATGTCTCTCATGACTCTGGCTCAGAGGGGCCAGGATTATCCTCATTACTACCCTAATCCAGTGCTGTGCAGGTCTCTAGCTAAAATATATTTTCAGAACTCTACATGTTACATATATATATATATATATATATATATAGAGAGAGAGAGAGAGAGAGAGATAGAGAGAGAGAGAGATAGCGCAAGACACTGTTGTAGTCATTTTCTACAATGGATTCGGTATGACATTCAGACAACTGATTGCTAAAACCTGGAGAGAAACTGTGCATCAGGAAAATAATTGTCCAAAGGAGTAAAATCTCCAAATCATTAGCTATATGCATCTCCAACGGGACCTAACTAAAAAGGCTTGAGAAGGAACTCATACAGGAGTCTCTCCACATGGACAGACACCACAAGTTTCCTAGTCTGGCCACAAACAAGGCTGCTGCTAGTTCCTTGTGCAAGCCTCAGGACAAAAACCTCTCCCTCGTCAGTGTCTTTAGACCTGAAAAGAAGAAAAGAGACCAATGGCCAAGGAGAACTACAATGGTGTCAATATTGAGCTGTAAATCAGAATGTGCCAAGTGTTTTGCACAAAATCACCTATGCCACAGTGATTCTGTTGTTCTCTCTCTCTCTCTCCTTCTCACACACACAAACACACACAAACGCATACTCTCACAGTTACACACACGCACACATCCACAGAGGCACAGGCACAAATGGAGTTATACACATGCACACTGGACAGCTTCTGCAAGGCACGGCCCTTGCCTGAACCCTGCTTCGCACTTCCTGGAAGGACGCCCAGCCTTTTAAGGCCAGCTCTGAGCTCCCATTGTCAGGTTTACTTCAGAAGGCCTGCAGACAGAGCACCAGCCATGCTCTGATATGCCAGAGGCCTAGGCCACGCTCATAACCCCTGCCAGCAATATCATTGGCCAATGTGCTAGACACGCCCAGGAGTGTCAAGGCCCCTAGTGATTGGCCAGCAACCTTGAGGACCGCCCACAAGGCCCTGCAGCACGCTCATTGGGCAGCCTCTGGAAGGCCCGCCCACCAGCCACTTCTGCTGGAAATAGATGAGAATTCAAAAACCTCCTACACTGTGTTCATTGATGACAAGTTCAAAGCTGGCTGGTAGAGATTGTAAGGCAGCAGCTTTCATGCCCACAGACCACAGACAGCCCCAGCCTTCACCATATGCTGTACTACCAGACCTGACAGTAATGTGAGTGTGTGTGTCTGTCTGTCTGTGTGTGTCTGTGTGTGCTCTGAGCTCACCTATAGTAGTCTCAGAGCATGGGTGTCAAGGTAGCCAGCCTCAACTGCAACTTATGTACAGAGAACCTAGCTGGTCAGGGCAAGCCAGCTAGCCCGGATTCTGGATAAACAAGAATGCATATGCAAAGGGACTCTCATGTCTCGCTTTCCTGAGTTCCCCATTCAATCCCATGCCTCACTATCATACAAACACTGCCAATGGGGGAAGCTGGGGCACCCCTTAGAATTCAGGGGCATGAGCCTGTACAATCATGTTTGGTTGCCTACTCTGCCTCCAGGCTCAAAGTCCACTGCTCACGGCGGCAGATTACAAGCCCAGAATGAACCCAGAGAGAGCTGTGTTTCAACATAGATGGGAACTGTTTGAACAAACAATATTGGATGAACCCAGACCCTTATACCTACCCTTTGGGTCCAGCTAAGGCAATTGCTTCTGTGGTCTCACAATCCCTGATCCTGGTGTACTGGTCTCCACTCATCACACTCAGAGAGATTCCCAGAAGTAGGCATTCATTATTGTCCCATATAAAGTCGCTCTGCTTGCAGGAAGCACAATCTCCCTGGGCCCAGGCTATGGAGAGACAAAAGGAAGATGGATGCCTCCATTGGCTGAATTAGGAGCTTCCAGTGCAGACCACAGTGCAGACCCTCACCTGAGGGCCTGGCTGCTGCTAATAAAGGCAATTCGAAACAGCTTTTACCATTTGGGCCCAGAGAACATACTCAGGAATCACTCCAGCAGCTAGCAGGCTGGAAGACCTCCTGACCTCCGGATAGGTGTGCTCTTAGTTGGGAAGGCCTTCTGGCCAGAGGTGAGAATATTCCCTAGATACAAGAACGAACTTCAGGTTTCAAAAGGATTTGAAACCCCAGGAGGCACTTGGAAAAGACATTTCACAGTCATCAAAACACCCTCTTTCTGAACCCTGGAAGCTTCCGTTTTGCATGGAAAATCTTGACACTGGTGTGGCCATCAGTACCACATATCCTTTATATTTGGCCCAATAGAAGGAAAGCACAATGTGTGTGCCAGGGTGATAGAGTTTCTCTTCTCTTGACCTGGGCTCTCATGGCATAAGGACTAGGATGCTGTGAGTAAGGTGAGGAGGGCTGCATTTAGTTTGAGTGTCAGCCACTGGGCCCTGGAGAATGGGAGTCAAGCACAGAGGGCCTGGACAGCTGCAGCTGGAGATGGACACATGCTTGTTAACTGCAGTAGGATCACTGCCTCCTCAGTTCCCCACTGTACTACGCCATATGCACAAGATTAAATAATCCAAAAGGAAAAAAAAGGAAAATTTCAACACCAGGAATACCGAGTTAACCATGCATGCACTGACTTCCAGTAAGGGCCCAGTGAAGAAAGCACGTAGATACTGTCAGAGAGACAGAATGACAGTGACAGAAAAGTACAGAAATTCTGGCCATGTGTTGATCAGTGTCACTGAAGACACACCCTCCATGCCCATGCATACTTCTAACAAGTGGCATTGTAATTTTATGTTTGTGAGCAAAGGTTACACTTAGAACATCTAGGTATTAGCCCACTTTGAGAAGCAATACTTGGCCTGCAGCCCACTCTCCAAAACTGCCCTCGCCTCTCCAAATTGGAAGTAGTTTTAGTGATGTTCCAGCCAAATACAGGCTGGCGTATTTCATCTCCCTGGTCCAGCTTCTGCCTGCCCTGTGTGCAGGGAACTGCATTATGTCTATTTCTTCTTTGATTTACAGTTTTGGGATAGGACTCGGTGGAGAAAAAGAGCAAGAGGGAAGTAGATGATTAGGCAGCTGTAGTTTGTGCTGAGAGAGATTTGTAGAGTGATAAGAAGTATAGGAATGGCTCTGTGAGTTGTCTCTCATGACTGTGGCTCAGAAGGGCCATGTGTATCCACATTACTACAATAATCCAGAGCTGTGCAGATCTCTAGCTATAAATATATTCAGACCACTAAATGTTACATATATATATATATATATATATATATATATAGAGAGAGAGAGAGAGAGAGAGAGAGGGAGAGAGAGAGCGCGCAAGACATTGATGTGGTCATTTTCTACAACGGATTCGATATGACATTCAAACAATTGATTGCTAAAACCTGGATAGAAACTGTGCATCAAGAAAAGAATTGTCCAAAGGAGTAAAATCTCCAAATCATTATCTATATGCAGCTCCAATGTTACCAAGCGAAATAGGCTCGAGAAGGAACTCATCCATGAGACTCTCCACATGGACAGGCACCACAAGTTTCCTAGTCTGGCAACAGACACAGGGCAGCTGCTAATTCCCAGTGCAAGCCTCAGGGCAAAAACCTCTCCCTCTTCAGTGTTTTTACATCTGAAAATAAGAAAAGTGACCAAGGGCCAAGGAGAGCTACAATGGTGTCAATATTGAGCTGTAAATCAGAATGTACCAAGTGTTTTGCAGAAAATCACCTGTAACACAGTGATTCTGTTGTTCTCTCTGTCTCTCCCTCCCTCACACACACACACCCACACACAAACACACACAAACACACACTCTCACAATCACAGACACGCACACATCCACAGAGGCACTGGCACAAACGGAGTAATACACATGTGCACTGGACAGTTTCTTCAAGACAGGGCCCTGGGCTGAACCCTGCTTCGCACTTCCTGGAAGCACGCTCAGCCTTTTAAGGCTAGCTCTGTGATCCCATAGTAAGGCTTCCTTCAAAAGGCCCGCCCACTGGACGCCAGCCATACTCTGATATGCCAGAGGCCTAGACACCGCCCAGAACCCTTGCCAGCAATCTCATTGGCCAGTGTGCTTGGACACGCCCAGGAGGGTCCGGGCCCCTAGTCAGTGACAGGCCAGACGCCTTGAGGTCCCCCAACACGGCCTTGGAGCACGCTGATTGGGCAGCCTCTGGAAGGCCCGCCTACAAGCCACATCAGCTCCACTCTGATTGGCCTGTGGTCCCAGGGACACGCCCCCAGGCAGCCAGAGAATGAGAGAGTTAGAGAAGGTGAGAAGAGAAATAGACGAGTAGGAAAGAGATCAGAATTCAAAAACCTCCTACACTGTGTTCATTGATGACAGGTTCAAAGCTGGCTTGTAGAGATTTGAAGGCAGCAGCTCTCATGCCCACAGAGCCCAGACAGCCCAGTCTTCACCATATGCTGTACTATCTGACCTGACTGTAATGTGTGTGTCTGTATGTGTGTCTGTCTCTGTGTGTCTGTGTGTGTCTGTGTGTGCTCAGAGCTCACCTGTAGTAGGCTCAGAGCATGGGTGTCAAGATAGCCAGCCTCATCTACAACTTATGTACAGAGCACCTAGCTGGTCAGGGCAAGCCACCTAGCCGAGATTCTGGCTAAGCAAGAATGCCAGAGAAGTATGTGGAAGCCCACGACCCCATTTTGAGCCCCTGGTCACCACTTACACAATTAGGGAAAAGGTGGGCTAGTGGCAAATCAGAGGTTCAGCTGACTCTCTGTCTCTCTTCCTACTTGGGCCCCACTCTCTCAATTTATGACTGTTTCCTTATCCTCATAGGAAAGTTACAAATGATGTAGAGAAATACAGGGAAAGTAGGAAAAATTACCCCCGTAGCCACTATTACATGTAACTGTTGACTGTAAACCATTCATCCCCCAAGAAAGAACTGAATAAATGTTTGTGAGGTTAAAAACTTTGTAGGTTAAATAGGGAACATTCTTTAGAGACATGCAATACTAATCCATTGTGCATTGGATGTCACTGTCAAAAACAGTGCAGTAGTAGTTGTAGTAGTGTGTAGTATCTGGAAAAGGAAATGTATTGTGTGTCCAAAGATCCCTTCAATTATAAGAGCACAGAGGGCCAGGACAGCTGCAGCTGGAGATGGACATATGCCTGTTACCTGCAGCAGGAACGCTGTCTCCTAAGTTCCCCTCTGTACTACGCCATATGCAGGAGAATAATTAATCCAAAGGGCAAAGAAATGAAAATTTCAACACCAGGAAGACCGAGTTCACGATGTATGCACTGACTTCCACGAAGGGTCCAGGGAAGAAGGCAGGTAGAGACAGTCAGATAGACAGAATGCCAGTGACTGAAAAGGACAAATTCTGGCCCTGTGTTGATCAGTGCCAGAGCACTGAAGAAAAACCCTCCATGCCCATGCATACTTCTTACAAGTGGCATTGCTATTTCATGTTTGTGAGGAAAGATTACACTTAGAACATCTAGGTCTTAGCCACTCTGAGAAACAACACTTGGCAGAGGTAGTTTGTGCTGAGAGAGATTTGTAGAGTAATAACCGATATGGCTTGTGAGATGTCTCTCATGACTGTGGCTCAGAAGGGCAAGGTGTATCCATTTTACTACCCTAATCCAGAGCTGTGCAGGTCTCTAGCTAAAAAATCTTTTCAGACCTCTACAAGTTACATACATATATATATATATATATATATATATATATATATATATATATAGAGAGAGAGAGAGAGAGAGAGAGGTAGAGAGATAGAGAGACTGATGTAGCCATTTTCTACAATGGATTCGATATGACATTCAGACAATTTATTGCTAAAACCTGGAGAGAAACTGTGCATCAGGAAAAGAATTGTCCAAAGGAGTAAAATCTCCAAATCATTAGCTATATGCAGCTCCAACGGGACCGATCGAAAAAGTCTAGAGAAGGAACTCATCAAGGAGAATCTCCACATGGACAGGAACCACAAGTTTCCTAGTCTGGCAATACACACAGGGCATCTGCTACTTCCAAGTGCAAGCCTCAGGGCAAAAACCTCTCCCTCTTCAGTGTCTCAGAATTCAAAAACCTCCTACACCTTGTTCATTGATGACAGGTTCAAAGCTGGCTTGTAGAGATAGTAAGGCAGCAGCGCTCATACCCACAGACCCCAGACAGCCCCAGCCTTCACCATATTCTGTACTACCAAACCTGACAGTAATGTGTGTGTGTGTCTGTCTGTCTGTCTGTCTGTCTGACTGTGTATGTCTGTGTGTACTTAGAGCTCACCTGTAGTAGTCTCAAAGCATGGGTGGCAATGTAGCCAGCCTCACCTGCAACTTATGTACATAGAACCTAGCTTGTCTAGGCCAGCCAGCTAGCCCAGATTCTGGCTAAGCAAGAATGCATATGCAGAGGGACTCTCATTTATAAATCTCGAGTTTCCTATTCAATCCCAAACCTCACTATCCATAAACACTGGCAATGGGGGAATCTGGGGCACCCCTCAGAATTCAGGGGCATGATCCTGTCCAGTCACGTTTGGCTGACTACTCAGCCTCCAGGCTCTAAGTCCACCGCTCATGGCAGTAGATTACAAGCACAGAAAGTACCCAGAAAGTGCTGTGTTTCAACATAGATGGGAACTGTGTTCGACCAAACAATACTGGATGAACCCGGTCCCTTAAACCTACCCTTTGGGTCCGGCTAAGGCAATTGCTCCTGTGGCCTCACATCCCTGATCATGGTGTCCACACATCACACTCAGAGAGATTCCCAGAAGTAGGCATGCATGAGTGTCCCATACAAAGTCGCTCTGCTTGCAGGAATCACAAACTCCCCGGGCCCTTGCTATGGACAGACAAAAGAAAGATGGATGCCTCCATTGGCTGAATTCAGACCTTCCAGTGGAGATCACAACCCCACACCTCACCTAACGGCCTGGCTGCTGCTAATAAAGGCAATTGGAAACACCTGTTACCACTTGGGCCCTGAGGACATACTCAGGAATCCCTCCAGGAGCTAGCAGGCTGGCAGACCTCCTGACCCCGGGATAGCGGTGCTCCTAGTTGGGAGGGCCTTCGGGCCAGAGGTGAGAATATTCCCTAGATAAAAGAATGAACTTCAGGTTTCAAAAGGATTTGAAACCCTATGAGGCACTTGGAAAAGACATTTCACAGCCATCAAAACACCCTCTTTAAGAACCCTGGAAGCTTCCGTTTTGCGTGGAAAATCTGGACACTGGTGTGGCCATCAGTACCACAGATCCTTTATTATAGACTCTGAGGGATACTGGCATGGCTATGAGGAGACAGTGTATGGCTTGTGCCAGAGAGACTTACAAAGCTGAGGCTCCAGAACCCTAGGTGAAATCACCAACAAAACAAGCCAGAGCTCAGCAGTGCCCTGGTGACTCTCTTTGAATATCAGGGCCTGTCAGTAAAATAAGTATATAAGTAAAATCTTAATGAGTGCTGACAGAGTAAGTGAGACCCTGTGAGAGTCAGAGAAAGAGGAGGCAAGAAGAGAAATAGAAGAGTGGGAAAGAAATCAGAAGTCAAAAACCTCCCACACTGTGTTCCTACATGACAGGTTCAAACCTGGGTTGTAGAGATTGTAAGGCAAAAATCTCAAGTCCACAGAACCCAGACCACCACAGCCATCACCATATGTGTGTAGTATTTACTACACGAAATGTATTGTGAGTGTAAACTTCCCTTCAATTATAAGAGAAAAATCTACCAAGCAGAAGAAATGCCCCCTCATGTAATATAGGACTAAATAAATAAATAAATATGCAAATAAATGGGGATGATCTAGGAGGATTTGAAAAAAAAGAAAAATAAAAACAAAAAGCACAAGAAGACCTGATTACAGCAGAAAATGAAAACCATATGCTGAGAATCAGAGGGCTGCTTCAAAAATTCCGAGAAATTTCAGAGTCCATGGAAATGAAGATTTCAGGAGAATGAAAAGAAACTCATATGTACTGAAGCTTACACTAGAGAAAGGAGACAAGTTCTGTACTATGATAATTACAATAAGGATGCAGATAGAAATAATATTAGAAATGCTACTGGAAGGTTCTATTATTTATAATTGTATTGAATCCTGCTCCAACTAGGTGGCCAATTATTAATGAAAAAGGAAGCTGTTATAAATGTGTTAATTCTGATAAAGATCAATTACATAGGTCGACAATTATAAAAATAACATATGTATATGTATATGTATATGTATATGTATATGTATATGTATATGTATATGTATATGTATATGTATATGTATATGTATATGTATATGTATATGTATATGTATATGTATATGTATATGTATATGTATATGTATATGTTTATTATAAAGTCTGAGAGATACTGCCATGGATATGAGGATACAGAATATGGCTTGTGACAGAGAGACTTACAAAGCTGAGGCCGCAGTAGCCTAGGTGATATCAACAACACGACAATCCAGAGAACAGCAGTGCCCTGGCAACTCTCTTTGTATATCTGGGCCTATCAGTAAAATAAGTATATAAGTAAAATATTAATGAATGAAGACAGAGTGTGTGAGAGCATGTGAGAGTTAGAGAAAGAGAAATCGAGAAGAGAAATAGATAAGTTGGAAAGAGACCAGAATGCAAAAACCTCATACACTGTGTTCATTGATGACAGGTTCAAACCTGGCTTGTAGAGATTGTAAGGCAGCAGCTCTCATGCCCACAGACCCCAGACAGCCCCAGCCTTCACCATATGCTGTACTACCAGACCTGACAGTAATGTGTGTGTGTGTGTGTCTGTCTGTCAGTCTGTCTGACTGTGTGTGTCTGTGTTTGCTTAGAGCTCACCTGTAGTAGTCTCAGAGCATGGGTGGCAAGGTAGCCAGCCTCACCTGCAACTTATGTACAGAGAACCTAGCTGGTTAGGACAAGCCAGCTAGCCCAGATTCTGGCTAAGCAAGAATGCATATGCAAAGGGACTCTCATGTCTAAATCTCCTGATTTCCCTATTCAATCCCATGCCTCACTATCTATGATCCAAAAACTGACAACGGGGGAAGCTGGGGAACCCTTCAAAATTCAGGGGAATGAGCCTGTCCAGTCACGTTTGGCTGCCTACTTAGCCTCCAGGCTCTCAGTCCACTGCTCAGGGCAGCAGATTCCAAGCACAGAAAGTACCCAGAAAGAGCTGTGTTTCAACAAAGATGGGAACTGTGTTTGACCAAACAATAGTGGATGAACCCGGTCCCTTACACCTACCCTTTGGGTCCAGCTAAGGCAATTGCTCCTGTGGCCTTACATCCCTGATCATGGTCTCCTGGTGTCCACACATCACACTCAGAGAGATTCCCAGAAGTAGGCATGCATGAGTGTCCCATACAAAGTCTCTCTGCTTGCAGGAAGCAAAAACTCCCTGGGCCCTTGGTATGGACAGACAAAAGAAAGATGGAAGCCTCCATTGGCTGAATTCGGTGCTTCCAGTGGAGATCACAGCCCCGAACCTCACCTGAGGGCCTGGATGCTGCTAATAACGGCAAT